>NC_056749.1:423971638-424104138 GCF_019279795.1 Protopterus annectens
GACACACTTACAAGCCTACTGTAGGACGCTACAGGCTAGTACACGTTTTTATGTATGAGATTATTTAAATTCTTTCTTTATTTATTTATGTGAAATATTGAATTTGGAGTATATGCTGTAGGAAAAAATAAATATGAATAATAGATTCAGTGTATTGTTGTGCCATGTTCTGTGCATAAGTAGTAGGTTCATAGGCTTATCCTAGACTAATGATCATAGTCTTTACAAGTCCAAAATCAGGGATAACTTTTAAATACTACCTTATTTCAAGTTAGTAGGAGAATAACCTGATTTTCAATAACATGGATTTCCTAAAGACTAAGTATTAAACTCTAATGTCTGACATTACCGTCTGACTGTAATTTTCAGTGATTTACCAGAAAATCAAAACATTTTATAAGAAGGGGGGTAGTTTGAGGCAAAATAAGAGATAGTTGCGCAGTATGAAATAGTTTTAGAACAGTAATATATATACTTAATGCTTGGCCTACTAAGTGCAGATTACAATGGAATAATCGGATCCATGTAACTGGATGCCATTCCCGTACTAATAAGCCATGAATGAAGAACTTTCGCACAAGGGTGATAACATGATGATACAAAGACAGCTCACTGTCTAAATATATAAATATAATAATATACATATATATATATATAAAACAAAGGAAGTTAAGGCTTTGGAGAATTTTTTACAGTGGTTTCCTTAATGGGGGGTGGGGGCGGGATGTGGATGTCTAGGGTGATTAGCTTGTGGTCAGATCTGACCAATGAGGAATTGACCTCTGGTGTAGAACACCAGTCACCCATGTTGGTAATGACCAGGTATAGGATATTGCTGACCCTGGTGGGGGTGTGTATAAGTTGATCCAAAGTATTGGAATTTATGAATACCAGACAACGTTGAGCAAAAGAGCTGGTACATGAGTAGTTTTCCCATTTAATGGCGGGGTAGTTGAAATCACCCATTATTAGGGTGTTAGGTTGTACCCTGGAGAAGTTAAAATGCTGCTTAATGCTACACTCATAACAACCTGAGACACACATTCAGAGAGCTCCACAATGACCCTATTCATATTGTCTATGGAGGTACGTCTCAGGTCATTTATATTGACATGGAACATGACTGAGTCATACTAGTAATTGTGGTCCAATGATCTGAGTACATTTATAATGTGATGGAGTCTGGCCCCTGATAAGCTACTGATTGTGACTTTCTGTTTACTCAGCCTGGTGAGAGGGACATCAGTGTATCTCACTATGGGCACTGCAGTGACTAGAATGTTGGATTCTGTGGTGGCTTGCCATATGGGGTTAGAAGTAGAGGCAATCTGTGTGGGTTGATGTGGCTGGTGTTTTGAAAGTGTGCATTCATGGTTGCTGAGGGAGTTTGTTATGTATATTTCACCAAGGATGTCTTTGGGGTTTAGATAGGTTACATTTAAATGCCTCGTCATATATGGGTCTATGTTTCTGCTTTTAATTGTGTGTGATTGGTGCAGTGTGTATACTACTGACAACCTCATTGACATTAGGAGTGCTTTTATGTGACAGCTTTGCCTCCAGTGACATTGTGTAAATACATCTGTCACATACCAAATCAGTTTGTTTAATAATTAACTGGTTGTTATTAAAAATGAGGCACTTTCTACCTTGCCTTAGGATGTCCATATTCACAAGTTGGTAACAGAGGTAGTGAGAAAGTTCATAGTTCTAAGTGCTGAGTCCTGTGGAACACCAGTAGTAACAGGCCTATTTGTGGAGATGAATTCCCCCACCCCAACTTCATGTGTCCTATCCATGAGCCATTTGACTATCCATTGGGTTACATAGGAAGTTGTGTCTAAATTCTTGAGTTTGTGTTTAATACCTAAGTGAGATAGTATGTTGAATGGCTTTACCAGGTCAATGCAACTATTTCAGACATGAGCAATAATGCAAATCTTGACTGCAAAGCTGTAGTTATAGTTTGACTTCATTTCCACTTCTTATATTTTTTCGACTATCGTGTTGCTTGAGTTCCACTTCTGCATTTTGCCCGTTTGACATTCCTACTGAAAGTGGTATAATTACTTATTCTATTTACAATTTTCTGTTTGTGTGTTGCACCATGGAGTTCAGGTTGTGACTCAAAAGGGTCTGTCAGCCTCCCACTTACATGGTTATCAAGTTGAAATTAGTAAGTACACAAACAAACAAACAGCTGAATAAAGAAATAAGGGGAAAATAAATGACTTCAAACTGAGGTTAAGAATAATTTAATGGTACCTTGGAGAGTTCAGTGAACATCAGTTTGTTGTTTCATTACATATTGAAATAAACAATTCAGTGTTTGTTTGCAGGTACTTTGTTATGTGTGTATACGTGGTACTGTTACAGGACATAAAAGACAGTAGGAGGTGTTCAGAAAGGAGAAATAGCACAGTTTATAAAGCTAAACTATGCAGCCAGTGTTGACATGCATGGCATGTACATTTCAGAGATATCTGTAGCACAATCATGGTAGTATGGAAATTGGTGTGGTCAGTAGTATATATTAATGACCATGTAATGACATTCAAATGAGGTGGCTTATAGAAATACAATCATCAATAAACTGATGTTTTTGTGTGCATTTATATTCTATATGCAGCATGCACATTTGTAAGATACTTGATAATTGTACATTAGGTTGATAAGTTCATAGGTATATACTAGGCATGCATCTCAAAAGCCCATTGATAAGCATAGCCAACTAAGCCCAAGCACTTTTGATTGAGTTAAGCTCCATGGCCAAGAAGCTCCATACTATATACCCCAAAGAGGATTTATGATTTGCAGACCATTCATTCAGAATATTACTGAATACAGACCAGGGGTAGTATTGCTTGACATGTATAGGAAGTTTATTCGATATGTATAGGATTCCTTGGGATAGAAATCTGTGTCAGCCATGTTCTATTTCTGTGTCTATAAACAATTACAGTCTTTGTCATGGGTGTTCATGGTTGTGTGCATTTTACATAGTTGTAAGTGGTCAAGCAGGGTAAAATGGGCCATGTACCCTAATGATGGACAGCACCTGGTCTGATGAAGAATGGCCTACAGATAAAGAACTGCAGATATCAAAAATGCCACTTGAAGCCTAGATATAAGTATCACCACAAATAATAGGCAACAGTAAGGATTGTGGAAGGGTCTACAGCTCAGCAAACTCTGTGGCCTCAGTGTAAATATCATTTGGGCATTAACACAAATTTTACATGTTATACCTTTGGTACCACAATACATTACAGGTAATGTCAGCATGTTCCAGGTGGTGATATATAAGACAGGGGTTTCCATTCACATGGAAGAGCACCAGTAAGGTACCAGGCAATCAAACACGCATAAAACTCCAGTCAACAAAACTATTGTTGTAATGTGCAATGCGTGTCTTGCAGGTAACACCCACTTTCTGCAAATAAGAGACAACAATGTTAGATGTGGTATAAGAGGTTATTTTTCAGCTATCTTTCATAAGCGTTGTACTTCCATCTTCGTAATTTCTTGATGGGCTCCCATGGTGTCCTTGCCCACTGTCCATGAGAAGCTGTCATTATGCTAAATGAGCATGGAATCTAACTGAGTGTGGGGTATATGTTTGGGGTCCAGACTTCATCACTCCACTGTTTTCTTCAATACAGCCCTCACCTGAAGCTGGGTAAGCAGGGTACCTTTCTCATGACAGTAAACTGCTCCTTGTTAAGTGCTAGTTTATGATGAAACAGTGTGAGTGGGCTTCTGTGTTGTAGGCGCAGTGTTTGGTAATGTTGTAGGCATTGTACTACATTCCATTCTGTGGTCCCTGAGGCTGGAGCCAGCCACTGGTTCTTCACCTCCTGACCAGTCATAGGTTGATCCTATTTGTCCTTTGGATACTCTTATTTTAACCAGATAAATTCTCCACATATTTATTTACTTAAAACATCTTTTAAACTTACTTTCATACATACATACATACATAAATAAGTAATTTCATACATACATACATAAATAAGTAAACAGACACACATTACATGTGGAATTGTGATTTTATTTCTTTAAAAAATAAATAAACAAGCAGACACACAGGTCTCATGTGAAGTCATTGTTTTATTTATTTGACTATTTTGCAGTTAATGACTTATTTAGGCATACATTGGTATTTTTGATATAATGTAACAGTTGTACAGAGAAACAGTGTAAATTGCAATGGAGCGCAAATGTGATATTTTGTTGCAAACATACAATTTGCTGACCAACCATGTAAATTCAAGATATCTGTAATATACACTCATTAGCTTAAAGAATACAATTATGCCTAAAAATATAACATACATAAAAATGGATGCATCCTTGGATATGTAACATAGCCACTTGATTAAACACCTTATTTATATTTATTTATATTTTCACATTTTATATGCATGTACATACATACAAATATTTTAGGCATGGGCGATAATGCCCTTGTAAATGTACCCAAACAGTCATTTCCATATAAGTGAAGAAACGCATTCTTAAATTGTGAAGTAGTGCTTGCTTTAATATAATTAGAAATGTTATCCATGTATCAGCTACTCTTACAGAGTTCCATTTACATTTCTCATTCCTACATCATTGCCTACACAGATTATCTGATTCTTTATTACTCCTTGATAACTCTAAACATTCCTAGAGGTAGTTGTCTTTAATTATTCTACTTAAATATCAAAATGAGATGGAGTAAAAAGTTCAATATTTTAAACTGTTGTAATATTTTAAACTTTCAGATCCACAAATGCCCTTGGTATATTTTCCATGTGCTCTTTCCAATGTAATTAAGCTAATTTTTATAAGATTTCTAAATTATTATTCCATACTCTACTTTGGGTATAATGTAACTTACAATCTATCATTTCATCATTTCTGATTTCCTAGACTTAATATAAATATTTTCTTTACAGCCTATAGATTTAAAAATGACAGTTAACCAATTTGTTGATATGATCAGACAAAAAAACCCTCAAAAAGGAGTTACCCATGTACCCTGCTTCTTGAATGAATCCACATTTTAAATCACCATGTGCTGTATTAAGTACTCATCCTTTAATCTAGCTTTCTCAAATCTCATAGGCTTTGCTGTTGATAAATTTATCAGCATATTATTCTCCTGTTCCCAAATGGTTTGAAGTACTCAAGTCGTGAACGGTTTAAGAAACCCAGCGTTTGTGTTCCAGGTGTTCCACCCTTAGTGGCTGTCTTTAGTAAATTGGTTGAGAATAATTTATATAAAATGAAATCTAATGGCAAGCAATATAGGACCAAAGGAAATTTAACTTCTGGCCAGAGAAGAGCTTTAGCAGGGTTGAAGAATGGTCATTGCATCGTCATTAGACCTGCTGATAAAGGAGGGAGTCTATTAGTGATGGACTCTGAGTTTTATGATCAGACGATGAAATGGATGTTGGGGGATGAGAAATTCTACTGTGCCATAGAGCAAGATATAATTAGGACACATATATATATATAGGATATGTGGCATGTTGGATGATCTTTTTAAGAGTCATGTCATCACTGAAGTACTATTTGAGTATCTGTTTGTCAGTGACCCCCTCATACCTGTAATTCAAGGCCTTCCCAAGATCCATAAGGACGGCAGTGTTCCTCCTATGAGGCCCATAGTTGCAGGTAGGGGGTGGTCTATTGAGCCCTTTTCTATATATGTTGAGAGGTTCTTGCACCCAGTTGTAGATGCCAACCCTCATATATTAAAGGATAACAAACAGTTTTTGTTGGATCTATATGAGTGTATGAAAGCAGTACCTGTTGACCTTCCCTTCATAATGGTCACTTTGGATGTCCATTTGTTATTCACTGTGATTCCGAATGAGGAAGGGGTCCAGAAGGTTCATGACTATTTGAAATGAAATACTGAGCTTAGTAGCTCTAGAATGGACCTTTTGGTTTTGTTCTTGGAGGTTGTGCTAGAAAACAACATCTTCTGCTTTGATTCATAGAGTTATCTGCAGAGGGATGGTGTGGCTATGGGCACTTCATGTGCCAATAGCTATGCCAACCTATTTATGGCTGCATGGGAGTTAGAACATTTGTTTAAACTGGAGGCGTTTTCCCTCAATGTCCTTTTCTACAGACATTTTGTGGATGGCCTCTTCCTCATTTGTAGAGGTATTGTTGAGGAATTGGTTCTATTTATTGACAAAGTCAGTGGGTTGTCTCCATACTTAAAGTTTAGTCATGAATTTTCTGACAAATGGACATCATTCCTTGATGTTTATATTGAAAGGTTGGCAAATGGTTTATTGAATACAGGGGTGTACAGGAAATCTGGTCACCGGAATGCTCTCCTACATAGGCACAGCATGTATCCAGGGTATACATTTAGGAATATTGTGAAGGGTCAAGTCATGAGGGTCTCATGGTATAATCCCTCAGATGAAGGATTTGCCATTGCACTTAATGACCTATGCAACAGATTCAGGGCGAGAGCTTATAAGAATGATGACATAGAGAAAGGCATGTTGACCTTTCTGCCCTAAGAGTTGGCAGAGCTACCCCTTATTTTTCAGATTCAGTGGGAGCCGTGACTGAAAATGATCATCATGAGTCTCCAGCTGATTGAGCTAGTAAGATTAGAATACCCTTATTTTATACCCAGGATGTGGGGAACATCAAGGATGTGATTAGACTGCATTGGGAGGTATTGACAGTGGATCCTGATATTAAAGAAGTAATAGGGGATGTTCCACAGTTTTGTGTATAAGAAAAAAACTGATTTAAAGAAGTTACTGTGTCATTCCAGGCACAGAAATGATGATTATGACAGGTCAGGGACCCTTCCCTGTAACTAATGCAATTTTTGTAGATACATTGACTCCACCTCCACCTTTATACACCCCACTAGTAGCATTAGGTATTATTTAAAGGTCTCTGCCAATTGTATGTCAGAACATGTAATCTATCTTGCATCCTGTTCTGGATGCAGGGCATTCTATGTTGGCAAAACAGATAGGAAGTTTAGGGACAGAATAAGGGAACATCTTTATAAGATTAGGATTGGATCCATGGTCAATGGCCTATCCGAACATGTCCATTGCACTGATGATACACATGGGTTTAGCTTTAGGGTTATTGAAGTGGTACCCATCCATTCTAGAGGTGGGGATATAAGGAATCGGACTGAGACACAAGAAGCGAAGGGGATCATTAGGTGTAGGGCGGATGCCCTCCCAGCTTTAAATGACAAGACACCACTGAAGCCCTTCTTCAAGTCTAGGGGACTCAGATAGTAGTTCTATAGGTCATTTTTATACATCTATAATGGTATACTTGGGTCCTGTGGACTGTTTTGTGGACTAGATGTAGATACTAGTTTTCAGCACGTCCCTTCTAGATATGTTCCAGTTTCCCTATCGTTACACATATGTAGTCATGTTTATATATTGTTATGAGATTATATTTATGTGCACAGTATGTTACTATGCTCTAATAGGCATAGAAGATACTTTTAAGAAGTATAGATATACATTTTTATACATCTCCATATATTAACATTTTATATTCATGCATTTGTATTTTATATTTCGTTTTTAAAGGAAGCTGTTACTTTAATAGTTAGAATGTATCATTTGTTTTTACTTTGGCGCCTTTTTTCTTTTATAATGATGAACAGCTGTGAATATTTGTATATGGTCTAAGGAAGCCCTGTTAGGGTGAAAGTGCTTACTACTCTTCCTGCTCTTGAATAAACTTATCTGCTGTGGATGATATTGTTCTGACTTAATATTGGATGTTCTTGCGTATCTGCAGCCTTTGTTTGCTCCGGCACCTTACTATTTTTGTTACACTGTTTACCTATTTAGTTAACTGCATGCAAACAATAGAGCACTAGAAATTAAAAAGAGAGAACAGAACAACATAAGGCAAAGAGGTATGAGCCCAAGTGATAGGACACACTGACTGTAACCTAGATATTCACCTGTCCAGTTAATGTGCCTTTGCCATGTCCTATTTGTAAGCCATGCAGCTACCCATCTTATCAAAATTACATCAGTAAATAGTTGTTCTAATGTAATGATCATAGTTTTGTGTATGATCTTATCAATGTCTGACATTAAGCCCATATAAGTTACAACACAATACAACATGCCATTTATAACTGTTATTGCATTATTACAGAGCATCATGTTGCAGGTAGTTATATATCTATTTTCAGCACATGCATGCTTATATAGAGTTTCAAGCCCTAGTATTTTCAAAGCCAATGATTCATTATGTAAAATAACCTTCTCCATTTATTTTCCATAGAAACAAAGTAAAGTTATGGGTCTATGTGTCTCTGGGGTTGTCCTATTCCCCTTTCCCTTAAACATGGGTGGAACAATTGCACGCCTCCAGTCCTGAGGAATCTCCTCATACTTTAATAACCTGGTGAATAACAAATACAATGATTCTGTAAGTTCATGCTAAAGTGTTCTCAGGTCATTGTTACTAATTCAATTTCATCCCCGTTCTTTACATCCAATGTGTGCATATTTATGTTTCAATATAATGTAATGTAATTAAATTTCAGTATCTGAAGTTAACGGGATGTTAACATGGAATTGTGATTTGAACATCCAGAAGTTTCAATGTCGAAAGTCTGTGTTACTGGTAAAGTTTTTGCAGGGAGCCAAGCCCTCCTGCACCCCCCACACACCCTACATATTTTATATTCAACTTTGAGATGACACTACAGTGAATAAAGGGTACATGTCCCGATCCCCACTGTAGTATGATCAGTTATGAGAACTTTGATTCCACATTAGCAAATGCACAGTACCATTCGCTATTGTGGATTCGAATATTTTTCAGATCGGCATTATGAAAACTTGGTTGTGTTGTGAGTGAAATATTTCATTTTCATATTATTTAAATGCTTGTACCTACATGGTCAAACTACTGGAGGAGTTCACTGGAGAAAAGGTTTAATTTTGGTGTCATTTCAGTGCTTGTGTATACATGGGCAAAGTACGGGAGGGGACGTTGGGGGGAAAGTTTTATTTTGATGTCATGTAACTGCTTGTGCATACAAGGGAAAACTACTGGAGTGGTTGTTTGGGCTAATGTTTCATTTTGGTGTAATTTCAGTGCTTCTGCATGCGTAGTCACACTGCTAGAGAGATCCTATGGGAAAGGTTTCATTTTGATGTTAAAGTCCTTGTGCATACATGGGCAGTTTACTGGTGGGGCCTTTGGGGGAAATGTTTTATTTTGATGGCATTGAACTGCTTGTGCATACAAGGGAAAACTACTGGATTGGTTGCTTGGGCTAATTTATGTATTTATTTATTTATTTGCTTTTGTTAACCAGGAAAGTCCACTGGGCTGGTGTGAGCCCATTTTCAGTGGAGGCCCGGGGAGAAAAGCTCCAAAAACAATGTACATAATAAAGTATTTGTTTAGAAAGCTAATAACAGCATTTAATTATATACAAGAGTAACAATATAAGAGTCAGAAGTAACACAGTAACATAGACAATGTATGGCTATATTTTATGGAAGACTTGGATGTTTGGCAAGGTATTCAGTATAACAGACAGATTATGATAATCTACACAGACACAATTTTTACACACAATGTGAGGCAGGATGAGGCACACTGTAATTAAGGGTGAGTGGAGAAGAGTATAGGTATCTGAGAGAGGAGTCAAGTCAGGAATCAGGTTACTGAGGAAATGGGGATAGTGCAAGGGCATAGCCATTGAGAGGAAAGATGTTGGTGAAGTGATTTTTTTGAATGAGGGGGCATTATTTATAATCCCAAGAGAAGGTGGAAGGGCATTCCAGAGTTTAGTTACAGTGAAAGAGTAAAGGTATTGGCCTGCAGGGAGTTTAGGTCTCTTAACTTGGATAAGTGACTGATTTTCAGATCTTAGAGGTCAGTCTGGTTTATAAAGAGTCAGAAGTGAAGCAAGGGCTGGGCATTTGGAGGAATTATAGAAGAATCTGTGTGCTGTAGATAGTTGTATGTATGTGAGGTGTTGTAGCCAGTTCAGGGATTGTAATGAGTGACAGTGATGGGAAGAACGTTTTGCCCTTTTCACAAATTTAGCAATTTTGTTATAGCAGCTATCCATTTTAGTTTTTAATGAGGATTGGATGTTTGTTAGAATGAGGGCACCATAGAGGAGGGAAGGTATGAAAAAAGTTTGGGTGAGTGTTTTGCTAGTAGAGTAGTTTAAACAGTGTTTATGTTGGTAGAGGGTACAAAGTTTTTGGTGTGTTTTTTGATGGTGTTGTGGATGTGTTGGTCAAAGGCTAAGTTGTCATCTAAGGTTACGCCAAGTAACTTGGTATGGGAAACTACCTCTAAGGCAGTCTTGTTGGAGGAGAAAATGATGAATTCAGATTTATTAACAGTGGTACTTTTTGTGGGTGTAAAGGGCAGGAGTTTGGTTTTATTTGGGTTGAGGGCAAGGTGATTATTTTTCATCCAGGTTTTGGTAATGGAGAAAGCATTCTGGGTGATTGTCAGAAGTTCATTTTCAGAGTTACCAGAGCATATAATAGTAGAATCATCTGCGTGTTAATGTTTCATTTTGGTGTACTTTCAGTGCTTCTGCCTGTGTAGTCATACTGCTAGAGGGATTCTGTGGGAAAGGTTTCATTTTGATGTCAACGTCCCTGTGCATACATGGGCAATCTACTGGTGTGGCCTTTGGGGGAAATGTTTCATTTTGGTGTCATCATAACTGCTTGTGCATACATGGCCAGACTACTGCAGGAGTCATTTATTTAAGGGCTTCTGTATACTTTGGAGGGTAATCCTCTCTCTGGGTGGGGAGAGGACTGAGAATAGCTAAGATCTGAAGCTGAACAATGGTATTACAACAAAAAGTGGCAAAAAAAAAAATTTTCATTTTTATCTTCACTTTGGAACACACAGTAAGTCCCTTTGAAATGCAGAGATAGTACGTAGGCTGCCCAAGGTTTGTCTTGAGAATTCATACTTGCACTGTAAACATGCATCCCAAGTTTACATTTCTACACTGATGTTTGCTGCCTAATGAAGTTCTAAAAATGTGGGGAAGCATTGTATTTTTTTGCAAAACACTTGACTGTTTTAAAATTAATATACGCATGTGCACAGCTATGCAAATTATGCTCTAAGGCTTCCGTATCTGTTTATCTGAAAATAAAAATAGTAACGAAGATGTTCTAGAAGTAGAATTGTCAGGTAACTATTGGGCATTCATTATTACATTTATTGCTCGAAAGCACCTAGAGTGGAGCCAGGAGGTTGACTTTGGTCACCAAAGACAGCAAAACAGTTAACTATGTTATATATTTTATATGCGGCCCCAAGACAATTCCTTTTCATTTAGGACAGCCCAGGCAAGTGAGAAGGCTCTCTGAAAGGACCCTGCACAGACATGTAAATGGCTGCATTGAGGCTGCCAGAGGTATCCCCAGATCTTTTAAGGTCAAGATAGCCTCTCTGGCTAAGGACAATCACAAAGCCTTCTTCAGCTATGTCAGTAACCTTAAGGATTATACTCAGCAGTGCTCAGAAGTGGTGGTAACTTAAACAACCATCACTGACCTGGGTGGCATAGCAAATCTACTGGCCGATAAATCTAGCGCTAATGTTTGTTTATTTATTTACTGCATTTATTTACCAGGAAAATCCACTGGGCTTAAAAGAGCTCATTTTCGGTGGAGGCCTGGGGAGAAAAGCTCCGACAAGAACATAGATGCAGAAAAAAATTAAACATTAATTGGCACAGAAGTAGAAACAGTGTTACACATAGTGGTTGCAGTAATATATACAGAATATACACATAACTCAGGAATTTAGTTGGTTGCCAGATGAATTCAGAGTGGTAAAAATGGAAATAAATTAATCAGCATTATTGTACCAGTATCAACAAGTAATGAAAGAATAAACAATAATAAATATGGATAAAGTATCATCAGTCACTAGTAGTAAAAAGGATAGGAATTTAATTATAATATGAGGAGAAGGAAGAGGTTAGGTTATAGACCAGGTACAAAGCCAGGAAGAGTTGAGATGACCTCTAGTATCCCCTGTGAAATCCCTTCTTGCATATCCCCCAGATATCAACAGGGAGCAGGTCCTGGAGATGCTCACTAAAGGGAAAAACAGTGCCTCAGTGGCCCTGACAATATTCCCAGTTACCTCCTAAATAGCATAAAACATGACCTAACAGCACCACTTGAAGCACTCGTCAACTACAGCCTCAAAACAGGTTACATGCCAGGTGAATGGAGGGCCATAACCCTCACCCTTCTTCATAAGGGTGGACCATCAGCTGACCCCAGGAACTACAGACGCATCAGTCTTGACAAGTCTTGTATACAAAGGCATGGACCAAATTATCATGGAAATGATTAACAAGGACAATTGCAAACAACAGACACTGGACCCATTCCAATTTGGCTTCATTAAGGGAAGGTCTTGCCTACTTAACTTGTTGACATCTTTGAGAGGGTCACCATGGCTACAGATGAGGAGAAAATAGTGCATACCACTTACTTTGACTTGACCAAGGTGTTCGATACAATACCCCACTCATGTATTGTTGTCAGACTGTCAGAACTAGGCATAAATCCCAACATAACTCACTAGATTGCATGCTGGCTCACAGATAGGACCCAAGAAATCAGGATCAGTGACACTACCTCCACCAAGAGACTAGTGAGCAGTAGTGGGTCCCAAGGTTCCTTGTCATGCCCGCTCCTATTTTAATATCTCTCTTTCTTGTTGCCAAATAATGCTTGATAAAAAAGAAGCAAGCCGGATTACTAGAGAAGGAGCAACATATAGCCCAGGACTCAATGAATTTATATAATATGTTTCAAAATGGCTTTATTATTTTTTATGTATTTTTTACTCGTGTATTCACTTATTTTTTGGAAAAATGTATCTAGTTCTTTATTAAATTGTTAGCATGAATGGTTAAGAATATAAAAAAACAGCAATATTTTATTATTAATATTGATAGTATGTATCACAGTTAGATGTGTCTTTTGCCTGTTTTTTAATAGACAACCATATCTTTAAACGTTTAATCAATTTGAGTCACACTGTGTGAATTTACTATTTAAATACATATTTGTTGGTGTTTTATTTATATCATGCACTGAAGATGCTCCATAAGTGGAGACACTGCAGTTTGCTGATGAATTTTTCTCTTCTGACCATTGTAACTTTTTTGTGAATAAATGGGTTTCATTTTCCTTGTTAGTGCTGGACTTAATTGTTTTGGTGTGTGTGTGTGTGTGTGTGTGTGTGTGCGTGCGTGCGTGCGTGTGTGTGTGTGTGTGTGTGTGTGTGTGTGTGTGTGTGTGTGTGTGTCAAGGACATTGATATATATGGGTGACAAGCACTGGAGTGAATGGCAAGTGCTGCAACGTGCAGACGAGCGACATCGTTTGGTCGACAGACAGGTAATTGACAGGTGCGCAAGATCAGCAATCCATGAACAGGGAAATATTTCCTTTCCATGGGGAGTTAGCATTTATAATTAGCCGGGGGTGTAGGGGAATAATTAGTAGGGCATATAAAGTACTGCATGATAAGTATATGAATCATGGGAGGTTGGAAAGTACACAAAGAAACAGGGGGAGGAGATAAGGCTCTCAAATATACAACAAAGTGTAGAAGATTTAGGATTCTTGCTTGGAAGTATTTGCATAGGTATTTTAATACCTCAAAAAGACATGAAGAATGTTTACTCAAGTAGATTGCAAATGTTGAAGGTTTGATGGGGAAGAAAGAATTAATTGGGAACATATTTTTTGGGACTAGAATGAGTTCTCAGACTTAAAAAATTCATTGTGGACTACTCTGTCAGAAATAATGCATCTGGCCATGGGTAGCCATCCCAAGTTACTTCACTGGTTCGATCTTCTCACAGAATAAGAGGTCATCCAAACTTGTCCGTTCTGCAACTGACATTGTGGGTAATAGGGTTTTGATCCCTTTCAGGCACATTTTTTCTGAGGACGTGTTCATTGTTTAACAGGAGGAAAGAAAACCCTCGACCAGAAAATGTTATATGCCCAAAGTGAAGAGATTTTTGGTCTAGTGCCATGGTCATAACCAGGGTCCTCTTTCAGTGGGGGTCCAATCATTTTTATGAGTTGCTGCAGTCATACTTGGCCTATTCTTCTGTGAAGACCCATTTTTCAGCCATTTCTGCTTGTCTGCCCTCAAATCCTCCTGTGACCTCTCATTTTGAGATCAAACAATTTCTTAAAGGCGTCCTGCATATTAGGCCTCCAAGAAAGCTTATTCCTCCTCCTTGGGACCATTCATTTTGTTTTAGAAAAACTGGCTCAGGCTCCTTCTGAACCTGCAGATTCTGTTTCTTTGCATTATTGTACCTGGAAGACTGTTTTGTTACTGGCTCTTGCTTTTGCTTGGAGGGTTTCTGAGCTCCAGGCCCTTATGGCCATTCCCTGCTTTTTTGGCTTTTCACAGTGACAGGGTGTCCCTTCATACTAACCCTTCTCTTACTCCCAATGTAGTCAATGAGTTGTCCTTAAATCAATCAGTACAACTACCTTCCTTTATCCCTTGTCCTCAGTCTGCTACTGACAGGGTCCTGCATACCTTGGATTTGCACAGACAGCTCAGGCACTATTTGTATAAAAGTAGGATTATTCATAAGTGTGATCAGCCTTTTGTTTCCTTTCATTCCAGGTCTTTGGTTTTGTCTGTTTCTAAACAAACCATCTCCTCCAGGATATTGGAGGCCATTTCCTTTTGTTATTCTTTTCATGACAAATCTCTGTCTGCTTTTGTTAGAGCCCATTTCACTAAGGCTGTTGCCTCTTGTGGTGCCTTCTTCAAGGAGTTGGACACCAATTCCATCATTGAAGCTGCTACGTGGTCTTCATTGCATACCTTTAATAAGCATTGTAAGCTGGATATGGTTTCTAGGGCCAGAGCAGGTTTTGCTGAAACCATTTTATATGGGTTTGTTGAGGGTTCTTCTAAGTTTCCACCTCCCATTCTGTTTCTTGAGCTTTTTTACTCTCCCTTCTATGTAGAATACTGCAACAGTGATATAGAATGACATAGTACAGTTGTCTAAAATCTTACAAAAACAGTAGATGTGTTATTTTTCATTGTGGCAGTGATTGCTCCTTACCTCCAAACCCCTGTTGTTTGTTCTGCATTTTTTCCTTCTGGATGCGTATGGACTCCTTTGTCCCTATGATGCCTGTTCTCTTCTAGAGCAACTCAGTTCTAGGTAGTTCATAGGTAGGTAATAGGCTATCTGGCCAAGGACATTTATAAGCCTAGCCAGAGTGTGTCAGCTTTTGCCACCCCATTGATTAATTAACTGATCCTCTGTCAAGCAGAGCCAATGAAGTGATCCCAGGGGTGTATTTTCTGTTACCCATCCACTCGTCAAGGTTTCTCTTGAAGAGTGTTAGTGAGGGGCTCTGCCTGATGTAATTTGGAATTTTGTTCCAAAGCATGGGGGCGGTCTCTGTGACAGGAATCTATCCCTCCAGCATGTTCTATTTATTGTTGTGGCTAGGTTTAGCTCACTAGAGTGCATGGCTCGCAGTGATTTGGATTTCTTTAGGTGGAGCATGTCAATCAATTCTGAGTTGGACATGGCTTTGTAAGTCAGGCAGAGATCACCTCTGAGTAAGCGATATGCCACTGAGTACAGCCGGAGTTTTTCAGTCAGGCTGCATAGGACATATGTTTGAGGCCATTAATCCAGCAGTTGGAAAGACCACAAAAGTACCTCACCAAGAGGAAGTGTCTTGTGAGGTACATCCCAAATGGGGCATTGTACTCAATGATGGGTCTAATGAGTGACGAGTAAAGGGGCAGTATAACCTCTTTATTTCTAGATGCGAACCCTTTAGTAATTAGATGGGCCACATAGAAGGATTTCCTAACTACTTTGGCAATATGATTGTCAAAGGAGAGATTACTATCTACCTGGGTCCCCAGATCTCTTATTACCTCTTCTGTATTAAGGCGGCTGCCACCTATGTGGTAATTCATGGGTGTTTTTTTTTTTCCCCCAAACGGGATGACTATGCATTTTTTGGCATTTAGCTTGAGGCCATGACTTTGACATCAGGTGTCCGTCTCAGTAAGGCCCTTTTGCAGGATGTCCGTGTCAGCTGGAGAGTCAATTATGGCTCCCAGTTTGCAGTCATCTGTAAACTTGGTTAGCCATAGTCCTCCTGTGTTTGCCTGTACTTCTGAGAAATATATGCTGAACAGTAGGGGTCCCAGGACCGAGCCTTGCAGGACACCACTTGTGACTGGTTTCGAGTCGGACCTGGAGCCCACTATTCTTACCATGTGAGTTCTGTCTGTAAGCCAGTTGGCAACTCATCTTGTGACGTAGGGGTTTATGTTCAGGCTGGTGAGTTTTTCTGTAATACCCGAGTGGGGATTGGTGTCGAAAGCCTTGGCGAGGTCAAGGTAGGCTGTGTGAACCACCTTTCCCTCATCTATGGCCTTGGTGACTGTCTCGCAGAAGTCAACCCAGTTTAGTAGGCATGATCTGCCCTTAACAAAGCCGAACTGGGTCGGGTCAAGTATTTGAAGTTCCCAAAGTCTTTGTTAATGAGTTGCATGATGATGCACTCCATAGTCTTGCAGACCAGGCTAGTCAGGCTTATGGGGTGATAGTTACCAGGGTCAGTTGTGGCCCCTCCTTTGTGGAGAGGAATAACTGTTGCTGTGCACCATTCTATGGGCACGTAGCCTGTGGAGAGGCTGAAGTTGAACAGCGTGTTTAGGTGGGGGGTTAGTTTGTTCTGTAGTTCATGCAAAACTCAGCCTGGGACACCATCTGGTCCCATTGACACTGTGTTTTTGGCTTTTGAAAAGGCTGTTTTCACCTGTGCGTCTGTGATTTTTGGGACACTACACTTTTCCGGTATTGTTGTGGGTCCTTTTGAAGGTGAGATGGAGGTGATATAGGTTCAGTATATTTTGTGCTATTTTGTACTAGTTCAGTGAATATCTGCGAGTTGCTGCATAGATTCTTAACATAGCTAAAGAAGGCTTTGTGGTTACCTTTTGAATCCTTGGCTATTTTTTCTTTCGAACTTAGCCTTGGATGATTTCATGAGGGACCTTAATTTCTTACTTATACTGATCAGGGATGTCTTTCCTTCTTGGGATTTGCTTTTTTTCTGAACTAGTTTCCTCCTTCTATTGTATAGCCTGTTTATTGCAGGGGTCCACCAAACTGGTTTCCTTCTATTAGAGGAGTGAGTCTTGGTTTTACTAGGGATGGCACGATCCATGCATCCTTGTAGGTGCTCATAGAGTACATTTGTGAAGGTTACTGCATCTTGGGCAGCGATATCCTTTAGCGTGGGGGCTGTGAAACTTACCACCTCTGTCTTAAGTAAGGTGAAGTTTGCTTTAGAAAATTTTTTTACTGTGGTTTCCTTAGTTGGGGTTGGTGGTGGGGTGTGGACATCCAAAGTGATTAATGGTCTGATCTAACCAGTGACGGGTTGACCTCCAGTGTGGAACACCTGTCACCCATGTTGGTGATGACCAGGTCCACTATATTTTCACCTCTGGTAGGGGAGTTTACCAGCTGATCCAGGGCTTTTGAGTTAATGAATTCCAGGAAGTGCTGGGCCTGGGAATTTGTACTCGAGTAGTTTTCCCAGTGAATGGTAGGTAATTGAAATCACCCAATATCAGGGTGTTCGGTAGGACCGTCATGTTTTCCAGTGTCTCCAGAAAGGTGGAGTGGTGGACCTGGGCCATGGAGGGTGATCTGTAGCAGGCCACAACCTGCATTGCAGATTTGCCCGATGTTAGTTGCACATGGATGATCTCAGAGGTATCATGCTGTGCCACTAACCTGGAGGTGTAGATATCCTTGATGAATATGAATACACACCCACCTTTTGTGTTTAGGTCTGTGTTCTGTGGCCGAAACGTGTGGTATGAGTTGTAGCCCAGTAGTGCTGGGGTGCTCTCTGGAGCCTTGAACCAGGTTTCAGTTACTGCACAGATATCAACGTTCTCCATACTGAGGAGTGCTTTGAGCGTGTGCATTTTGAGATTTAGCATTCGTAAGTCCCTTTTTTGCACCATGTTCTGTGTGTAGAACATAAATGTGACGTACGGGCCGTACGACACAACCAAGGTCCGTTTTAAACTTATTATACATGGCCAAGCGACGGTCTGTCCACAAAGATACATCCCTTCTGTACTGTATACTGCACCAGAGAAGAGAAGAACATCAACTATTATGGTAAGATTTTACACAACTGTACTTTCTGTCTCTTTGCTCTGTCATAACTACCCTGCATACCTCTCAACTGTCCAGATTTTACCTGAATGTCCACATTTTTGTCTCATATTTATGGTCTATTCCCCATAACATTTTGATTTTCTGGGAAATCACTGAGGATTGAAGTTACTAAATAATGACACACATTTGAGTTTCAGACTTCATATCCTTCAGAAAATGCACAGTAAGAAGTGTTGTTATTCTAGCAACTTTCTAAGTGTATAAGAGCAGTATTTAAAATTTGTCTTTATTTTGGGGCATTTGTTCCTTATTATTTTAGGCTTTGTATAGATTTTTGTGTTAAGAGATTGAGAAGTATGCTCTTATGTGATTAAGTTGGAACAGAAACAGTTTAAAAGTTACAATGTAGGACTAATCATTGTCAGACCAGGAATCAGACACTCATTAGGTACTGCAAACTGTTACAATGATGGCAAAAGCTGTAGTGTCATTTCAGTTATTTGTTTATATCTTAATAACAGTGGACTTAGAAACAGATTCATACAAATATAAGCTTAAAAGAAAAACAAGTGCTGAAAACATAATACAATCCAGTAACTGACTAAGATGTAGCATGTACACTAGGAAGTGCATTTGGCTAGTAGCTGGAAATCAGCAAAAATAAAATATGAAGTGAAAGGAAAAGATGCATGTATAGTAAATTTTAAACTTTGCATCAGTCATGCTTCTAGAGATGTAGAAGCAGCTCGCTCACAAAAATGGTGCATCTGTCTATTAGTATTCAGAAATGAGCACATAAACAAGAAGGTGAAAAAAGAACAGAAGAGTGTGATTACTAATGCTCCAACCTTCTGTCACACACTTGCTTTCTATGGAGTTATTAGCAGGTCAGAAAGTTACTGCACCAGGCTAGTACTCAAAAATCAGAACACAGTAAAACATGAAATGAAAGAAAGAGTAACATGGTTTCCACTATTGTTTGCCTCACTCCGATGCTTTCTATCGGTAGAAGCCATGTCATAAAATTGTTGTAGATGGCCAGGATTCACAGTCACCACAGAATAAAATATAAAATGAAAGAAGCAAAAAACTCTGTTTACTAATGTTTTAAAAACCTTGCATTACTGATGTGCTTTGTAGAGAAGCAGCAGCAGCAGTAAAGTCGTAAAAAACCTGAAAGGCTGCTTTTCTGAATGTGTGAAATGGACAGATTAAAGTAATGAATGGCTCACAGGGAAAGCTGTTGTCAGTACAACTGCAATTTCAGATGGAATTTTGCTGTCACCTTTGAAACTTCCTGCAGAGACTCTTCCCCCTCCCCCTTCAGCCAAAGGTGAGCACGCTCAGAAAGGCAAACCTGAAATGTAAACAAAGGCTGAATCAAAACAAAAAATCCCTGGGATTGTCCCTTTAAGGTCAGTAACTGCTGCACAATCATGCTCGGGAGTTATACCGGACAAGGGACCACACTACACTCCAGAACAGGCAAAGCAATGAAGCGGTCAAGCGACTTCTTTCCCAGGGAAAGAATTTGCTGAACAACTGCTTCGTTGTTTTGTCTGTTCACCCTACATGTGTCGACAAAAACACATTTGACAAAATGCGTTTTCATCGTTTTAATATGAACCCCTGAGTTCCATAGTTGTAACATTATACTACTACTCTTTACATATAATAAATTCAGCATTATTACTGAAAATGCATAAAATAGTAACATTTGTAGAGTTTCCTAGAGAGGACAGTAATAATAATAATAAATAAAATAATAAAAAATAATAATTCAAATTACTAGCTGTACAAAATCTTGAATAAATATCAATTAATGTCATGAAGTTTTTCTTGTTATTTTAACTACAATGCAATATGAATGTTTACAAAAGCATTTTAAGCTGACTATGCATATGTGCTATTAAAAGTCACTTAAATTATATTGATGTAATAAATATATATAGATGTAATAAATATAAATACAAATATATATATATATATATATATATATATATATATATATATATATACACACACACACACACACACACACACACACACACACACACACACACACACACACACACACACACACACACACACAGATATATCTATCTATATATAAATATAGATAAAGATATAATTATAGATATACTGATCCTCTTGTGGGTGTCCTGACTAGCTGTTCCAGAGCATTTGCATTAACAAAGTCCAAGAAACTCTGAGCCAGCATGTTTGTAGTCATGTATGTTTCCCAGTTGATGGTAGAATAATTAAAATCACACATGAGTAAGGTGTTGGGCTGTATGGTAAGTGACTCCAGTAAGTCCAAGTATGCGGTATGCTGTCCAAGTATGCGGTATGCTTTTCCTATTTCATGGTGGTGGACCTATGTAGGACCTATATGATGTGGTAGGGGGCTTTGTCTATAGTTAATTAGACATAGAATAGCTCAAGAAAGTCATACTGTTTGAGCAGTCTCAAGGTGTACTGATCCTTAATGAAGATGGATACACTTTCTCCTTTGGTTCTTTCATGCTCATTTTGTGGTCTCAGTGTATGGAAGACATTGTAGCCCTGCATAACCAGGGTGCTTTCCATACCTTTGAACCATGCCTCAGTGACTGCACAGACATCAGCATCTGACAAAGTGAGGACTGCTTCCAGAGAGTGCAGTTTCTTGTTTAGACTCCTAGCATTAAGCAGCAGAACCTTGACTTTATCTATAGATGATTTTGTTATGTTGGGAGGTTAGTTATTTTGACACTGCCTAAAAAAGGCACAGTAGGGTAGCTAATGCCTTTGCCAGTATTTGAAAGCCTAGAAGAGACAGGTACAGACCATCTCTGGCAAAGCAGCATGGCCTGTCGACCATGTCTTCCCAAGCTGTCAAATATCAGATACCCTTGGACTGATACCAGAAGATAAGCCAATTGTTAAAGTCAATAATTTTTTATTTGTATTGTGGCATCATCCTTGGAGAAGGTAGAATGCCACTTAAGGCTAGGCTTATACCTGCATGTGACACATAATCTGAGAGCTCAGTCATGTCTCCATTTATATAGTCCAGTGAGGTACGTCTCAAGTCATTCACCCCCACATGGTCTATGATGGAGTCATATACCTGTGATTGAGTTACTTGATGGAACCTGATATCTGAGAGGCAGCTAACTGTAACCCACTCCTTATCCAGTCAGGGGTGGGGAATATCAAAGTGTCTCACAATGGAGTAACATGACCAATACATTAGGTTTTGTGGTATTATGCATTATGGGCTTATTTGTTGATACACTTTTGTGTGTGTTATTATGTGCTGTGGTCGATTTTTGAATTGTTATGTGCGTTAGGGGCTTCTGTTTGGGAGGCCTCTGATCTTTTGGTAAGTTACTAGTGAGTACCTCCTCCTCCATATATATGGGTTTATGTGTTGTGTCCTTATTTAGTGTGTGTGTGTGTGTGTGTGTGTGTGTGTGTGTGTGTGTGTGTGTGTGTGTGTGTGTGTGTGTGTGTGTGTGTGTGTGTGTGTGTGTGTGTGTGTGTGTGTGTGTGTGTGCTGACAATCTGTTTGGCATTCAATTTGTCCTTATGTAAGAGTCTTGCCTCCAATTTTGTAGTATAACTACATCTCTCACATAAAGTATTTGTTTGTGTCAGGTGTAAGTGGTTGTCAATATACATGAAACAATTGCTACATTGCCTCAGGATGCCCATGTCTATCAGGTTGCCCAGAGAAATGAAGGGAAACCATCCATCCATGATAGCAGGCTCTTACTGTATGTTTTATTATGGAAGGAAATGGATTAATTTGAAAGGACTGCACTGGTAGCACCAAGACTACAAGAGAGACCTTTACTTTGTGTAGGCTAAGGTTGATCAATAAGGCAGCACTGCTTAGTGTGAAACTGAGTTGCTCCCAGAGCAGCAGAAAAGCTTGGAATGGTTTTCATTGTCAGCTGTTTATGAAAAAAACTGAGCTTCTAGGCTTTTTCATCTGTACAGGGCACTGCTAACTACCACTGTGAGAAGAGCAGCACCATATAAACACAAGGCTTAAATATAAGCAAGGAAAAACAATTTTTAAGCTAAATACCAATCAGGAAAGCACATGATATGCCTTCCACCAGCAATCCCCAACTCAGATAGGCTTGAAATTATTTCAGAAAAAGACAAAGGCCCAGAAATTCACTGTGTACTTAGGTATCACTCAATTAACAATTTAACCAATGATAAAACATGTGAAATGTGCAGCCAAGATAATTTAAGTTTCTATCTCTCACATAGAACAACAACATCAGGCCAAGCAAATTTCTTAAAACAGAAAACAAAATGGAACAAGTAAAATAGAAATCAGCTATATCACTCACAGACAAAAGAATATAGGTTTGTATTTCTCGCCCAAAAGGGAATCATCAGCAGTGCTTTAGTTTATCCAAGTTTGAATTCTTTTCAGGAAAAAGACAAAGGCCTAGAAATTCACTGTGTATTTAAATATCACTGAAGAAGCAATTTAACCAGTGAAAAAAAGTGTGAAATGTGCAGCCTAGATAATTTGTCTGCCTCTCACACTGAACAAAAACACTAGGCCAAGCAGATGTCTTAAAACAGAAAACAAAATAAAGCAGATAAAAACAGAATACAGTTATATCACTCAGCGACAAAAGAATGTAGGTTTACATTCCTCACCCACAAGGGAATCACAAGAAGTGCTTTAGTTTATGCAGGCTTGAAATCTTTTCAGAAAAAGGCAAAGGCCTAGAAATTCACTGTGTATTGAAGCATCACTTGAAAACAATTTAACCAATGAAAAACATGTGAAATGTGCAGCCTAGATAATTTAAGTGTCTGTCTCTCACATAGAATAAAAACACCAGGCCAGGCAGATTTCTTAAAACAGAAAACAAAATAGAACATGTAAAACAGAAAGCAGCTCTATCATTCACAGATAAAAGAATATAGGTTCACTTTCCTTGCCCAGCAGGGGATCGCCAGCAGTGCTTTAGTTTATGCAGGCTTGAAATCTTTTCAGAAAAAGATAAAAGCTCAGAAATTTTTACCCTTCAGAAAAAGTTTGCTAACAAAAGTAATGTTATTCTAGTACTTTCTATGTTTATAAGAGCAATATTTAAAATCTGTCCCTATTTTTGAGCCTTTGTCCTCTATTATTTTAGGCTTTGTCCAGACTTCTTGTGCAAAGAGGTTGAGAGGCATGGAAGTATGCCTAAAATCAACAGTCAAGGATTTTGATCAACAGAGACTGCAGGTAACTCTGTAAATGAAATGCACATTTGACAATGTTTACTGCAACTACACATGCACGCACACAGACACACACACACACACACACACACATATATATATATATATATATATATATATATATATATATATATATGTTGTTGTGTCTTTCGGCTTTTCCCAGTTAGGGGTCGCCACAGAAGAACTCCAGTCTGCTAATGACTGGCAGTAGATTTTTACATGCCGAGTTGCCGGCCCTGATGCACAACCTTCAATGAAGGTACGCCCATTCACGCATGTCTCCACACAGAAGATGCTCTAGCTGAGAATCGAACAGTACAACGTCTTACTGTAAGGTGACAACGCTACCGCAGCACCACCACCACCACCGCAGTTTATATATATGTGTGTGTGTGTGTGTGTGTGTGTGTGTGTGTGTGTGTATGGGTGTACTTCAAAACATCGAAGTACACAAATCTCAAACAACTAATGATGGATCCCGAAAGATCAAAACCAAAAACTATGAAAACACAAAACACTTATGTTTTCTGCAGGGGGGGGGGGGCAAGACACCCTGCACCCCCACACACCCCTGCTAATTATATATATCTACTGTGAGCTCACTCTACAGTGGGGAACGGGCAAATTCCCTGATCCTCACTGTGCACAATCTTGCACGGACTAAATACCAGCAGAAGCAATTAAATGACTTTTGATTACTTCTGTCAGTGCTAAATACGTTCAGAATCACAAATGTTCAGTTATATGGAGTGCTCTCATATATATGTACATAGATATACATATACACTCACACACATACACACACCCAGAAAACCAGACATATTATCCACACTCATGAATCAAACTGAGCTACTAGAGCAACTCCATGAGCAGTGTCCACTATCCATGCAGTTTACTAGACAATCATGGAAAGAAAGTACATTTTCAGGCCTTTCTTTTATCTCACTCATATATTGCACAAATACATAGGAGAACTAGAGTCACTAATCAGTCAAACATGTGTCTTTGGGAGGTGGGAGTACAATGGAGAATCCAAAGAAATCTCACATGAACATAGAGAAGACATACAAATGATGCAAAGAATGCACGCCAGCTGAGAATTCTTCCTTCACGTAATGTAACTCAGAATAATACTCGAGTGATCATTATAAATAAGAAATAAGCTCTTTGTAATGTCATTCCTTTTTTGTTGAGCTGCAAAACATAATTTTCATCATTGATGAAAAACAGAGAATTTCAAATTGTAAACTACATAACAATGTTAAAATACTTTTGAGCCATGAATACTGTAAACATGTATTATCAGAATTGCGCAGATTTGATTTTTTTCTACAATGCAATCCTGAGCACATTTAAAATACCAATAAATAATTTTTTTACTAATTATGTCCAAACTATGTGGCAGGGAAAAAATAAGTCACTGTAAATACATTTTCACATAAGTATTTATTTCATCTAAACAAGTATCTTTAAAGCTTATTTCTTATTCTTGATAATACATCATATCTTCCCTTGTTTGCAGAACAAAGTATTGACCTTTCCTTCTTTACAGTACCACCTCTACAACTGTGGCTTCTCTTTCTGTATTTTACACCCACACTTTATCAGCTTAGATTAGAAACTAATTTTAGTTTGTTTAACAACCAGCAATGTCCTCTAGAAAGTATCCATCTTCAAATGATACACTAAAAATAATCTCCATAGGGCTTGGTTTGACACGCATACAATGGTATATATATATATATATATATATATATATATATATATATATATATATATATATATATATACGAAAAGATTGGCATAAAACTTAAAGTATGCGCAAAATATAAAGTGCAGAAAAACATGGCAAGATACATACAAAATAATCCTAAGAAAAATAAAAACAAAAAAATATATATATATATATATATATATATATATAGACATTGTAATATCAATTTAAGATGAGTCAGATGTCACATTTAAAGAGCAACAAGGAAATGAAGAAAAATATAGTGTGAAGACAATGTATAATTTTCTAACTATGTGAAAGAATACCCTGTCTTGGACTATATAATCTAAATAAAATATAAGCCAGAAATACTCTTTGAATCTCATTGCTCACAAGAGACAACAAAGATGAAACATACAGATTTATTATGAATTATACAATATCTGTAGAAATGACAATGTTATCAATAATCAACTTGCAGAAAAACTGATGCACTTCACATTTATTTAGCACATTGAAACCTACAAAATTTGAATATAAAAAATGATAAAACAAAGACAAAAGCAAAAGTCACTAAAACATAAAAATCAAAATACCTAACAGTATATCCATCATAAATTGAATAGTGGTACTATGTTCAAAAGGTTTTTTTAAGGTAATGTAGGGCTAGGGTTAGGGTTAGCTCACATGCATAAGGTGGTACAGAGGTATGTCCTATCCCTAACCTTGCACTGCCTCTAACCCCAGTCATTCACATTACCTTACATATACCTTTTCTCTAAAAGTACCATTATGTAGGACAGTTACAGAGACAGACACACACTAATACTCACATAGCACATACACCAAGACACATACAAAATGATAAAAAAAAAATCCCTAGCCTTTATTCTAACTTTAACCCAGAAACACACATACAGTCCACTAAATCTATCTTCTTACATACCCCTTATTCTAATTCTAACTGCAAAACTTCATTTATCTGCATGCAATAACTTTTCACATACCGTAGGAATACTGAATGAGCAAACATTCAGCATACCCTGACACTAACAACTGCAAACTTCAATTTAAAGTGGCAGCAGTACACTTTGTCATTCATACATGCATTCGACACAATATACTGCAACTACTGAAATGCACACTAAAATCATAGAAGAGGTAACAAAGAATTCAGCAAAAATACTATTGTATCTCAAGAGTGATGCTATTTAGTTAGGTATTTATAGGGCTGCAGTTTCAGCTCATACTGCTGTTAAGTTATTTACCATTTAACTACAGCATAAATTGGGAAAACATAATAACTACATGCATGGCCGGCCTTAGGCATAGGCGAACTAGGCGACCGCCTAGGGCGCCATGCAGGCCGGCCTCGTAAAGGGCACAATTTGTGTTTATTTATTTTAATTAATTAATTTACTTTTCTTAATGTTTCTTTCGGCTTTTTCCCGGTTAGGGGTTGCCACAGCGGAACTCCGGTCCACTAATGATTGGCAGAAGATTTTTACGTGCCGGCCGAGTTACCAGCCCTGACGCACAACTTTCAGTGAAGGTACGCCCCTTCACGCATGTCTCCACAAGACGCTTTAGCTGAGAATCGAATGGGATGTCTGGCTGTGAGACGACAACGCTACCGCAGCACCACCACCGCAGTATATTATTGCAGCTCTACTCAAGTTTAATTAATTTGAATTTTTTAGTAGCCGGATTAGTATTGCAGATACAAAGAAAAGGTTCGGATGAAGCAATGTTCTGCTGACTGTCTGATGTGCATATTCATTTCAAGTAAGACATTAACATTATATAATGAACCCAGTTTCTTATATGGTGGTAAGCTGTAATCAATATAATTGTCAAACTTTCTACACTGGCACTCTAGTTTATTCTGTGCTATTTATTCTATAGCGGTGCAATCTGTTGATGTGATATTAAAATTAGTGACTACTGATAAGGCTGAGATGAACAGGAATTTTTTTTTTTTTTTTAGAATTAAAGTACAGGCTGAGATTCAGTGAAGGACTTCTTGATGTTAAGAACACCTTGTACAGAAATTTGAAGTTGGTTAAATAATTAACTGAAGGGATGATAATACAAGTCATACACCTACTGCATTAGGCCAGAGTTAGGAATGCTTCTTACCAGGTATTAATATGCGGGCCTAGAATGTATCCCTGTGGATTGCCGACTAAAATAGATTTAAAGAAGGATTAACATTTGCTGCTTTTGGACTGCTTGTGATTCATTTCCTATGCAGCTATGTACCCAATGAATAGGAGGCTTGCCGATTTGTAGGAAAGTTAACCTATGTAAGTAGTTGCTGACACAAAACAGTATCAAAAGCCTTGGATAAAAACAATACTGTCATAGCTTGGTCCCCTTGGTTTCTTAACTGGTTGATTTTATCTTTCCTTCTCTGCTGTGTGTTTAACTGTACCTCTAACTCTCTTACACCATCCTAATATTTATTTCCTCTAATTCTTGCCACTATAGCTTATCCTCAAGTATGCTAAATAAAATAACTGCACCCCACACAGCTGCGTCAACTCCACAATTTGAAAGGATATTTCAAGTAATTTACATAACTCAGACTTTAGTAAATTAATTAAAATAAATAAACCATATGTAGAGACCGGGATATAAACAACATTGCTCCATCTGCACAGGCATCACTGTGAACATGGAAAATGAGTTTAAAAAGATCAATTCTGATGGAGCGTGGTATTATGAAATGTCTCAGTACTTTGCTTTTTCTGTATGGATGTTCTGTCTTCTGAGGCCATTTTCCTCTCCAGGTGCATGCACATTCCGTGGGCATATGAAGGGGTATTTTTTTTTTTTAATATATATTTTTGGAGTAATAGTAGTGAAATGTGCTTGCGTAGTGAAACTACCTGGAGTTCGCTGGCAGAACAGTTGTAGCACCTGTTTTGACGACGTACATTTTCATATGAGAATGTGCTGCAGTCAAGAAGGAAAACCATTGAAGTTTCAAGTTTACATATATTGTGCTGTTTTTGGGAAGGGAGCTAACTAATATCAGGCATATCAAATTGGTGTGCAAGTGTTCTATAATGTCACTGCATAAGCACATTGTCTTTATGTAGCTAAAAAGATGTGCGTATGAGAGATGTATGTCATACACTAAAGGTATGCATGCATGCACAGTTGTAACTTAACAGAGATATCTCTTCCAGTTTTTTTACAGACTTGCTGTAATAGTTTCTTAAGTGTATGCTTCTGTTGTCAGTAAAGATGGGGAAATTTTGGATAGATTTCTTTAATTGGAAAGAAGTTTAGGAAAAACTGTCTTAAGCTATAATCTTACAGTAGCATGTGGTTTTGGTGGAATTAATATTGGTACTGTGTGTTTGAATATTTACACCTTCAGGTTTGTTTAACTCATGTTTTTAATTTTCTGTTATTGGTGAGCTACTTCCATGTAGAAGAGTGGTTTGTGTTTGGAGCCTGCCAATTAGTGAGTATTTCTTTTCAAGAGATTTGAAAAGATTTTACATTTGGGTATCCTTCCTACAGGAGAGCAGCTTTCTATTTGCTTTTTCACATTTATCAGGCGTATGATTTTGGTAGAATGGCAGGTGTTTTTTTATCATTAACATGCCATTTCAAGCTTTTCATTTTGTAGACAGCAGTGAGATTTCTTCTTGCAGTTAGTAAAATGAATATGGGCACTTCTCTTTTGCACTTCCAGCATCCCTAATCGTGTAGTGCATAGAGTGCCACTCTTACACTCCAAATGCAGTTAAGTTACATCCTGCTTCAATACTATGCTAGTGTGAGACTCAACCTTAGTAACGCTTAGAAGGTGCTGTTAACTTCAGGTCTGGCATTAAAGCTGACAGTGCCAGCCAGTAAGCAGCAGCAGTGGGACATGAAACAGCTTAGTTTTGACTCCTGTTTCTTTTTGCTGACTACTACATTACAAGCAGTCTTGGGTCTGAGTAGAGGGATAACATGGGTTCCGAGTAGAGATGATAAAATCAGCAACCAAAGAAGAGCAGTATTGCTGGAATTGAATTTGTTCTCAAGTCTCGGTGAGCAGCTTCATGAGTTGGACCCTTGTTTTACAAAATCTCACCAAGACGACCCTGATGCATGCTATGTAATATGCAGTCTATGTATCATGGGCAGAAGCACGTTAAAAAAAATAAGAAAGAACACCTGGGTGCACAAGTCCCATGTTAAAAAAAAATGCCCAATCCTGGCAGGCGGACTAATGCAAGAAGTGGAAAAAACGACAGTGTTGAATCCTCAAGACACTGAAAAATTCCTACAGTGGAGTTAGGCCATGCTCTGGGGGGGGGGGGCACCTTTTGTAGAAGGAAGTAGTAGTCCACAAAATCTGACAGGTCAGAAAATAGCCATTAAAATGACAGAGTGGATTATTGAAGATAAAAAATAAATTGTATATTGTTACTATTATGCAAAAAGTCCAGAATTCCTGGACAGAAGATACACAAAAAGATTCAAGAGAGAAATTAGAAGAAATTAAAATACTTGCACAAGATAAACTGTCAAAAGCTTCAAATGCAAATTTGTTTTCATTAGTATAACAGATTCATGAAAAACATTATACAGACCAAGAAACCTTGGACCATTTGGAAAAAGAAACTCCAGAGGAAGTGCAAAAATATAAAGAATAAAATACAGAATTTTTTGAAAGGTATAACAAAAGAAATAGACATCTGAAAGAGAGAGATCTGATATGGTGCAGTATTTATGCAGAAGAGAAATCCAAATTAATCAATACAAAAAAGTAGGTCCAAAGATATTTGAAGAAAAATATAGGCAAGGTACCCAGATATAGATGGAGTGCTGATATTGCATTGCCCATATGATTGCTGATTATTTGGTGCATTATAAGGGCGAAAGGGGTTCTATACTCCTGAGTATGTACTTTGTATGAATGCCTAGTGACTATGAACTTGTTGGTCATTTCGTATTGCAATATTACCAACTTACCAATTTTTTAATGCAATCTAGGCAATTAATTCTTCAAGGAAAGCAGGCACTGAATTTGTTGATGAAACATTGATATGTGAAGGTGTTTTGCCAGTAGCAACCTCTTCATTAGGTACAGATTTCTTTAGTGTGGAATTCAGATGATTTTACATCTGCAGAGATTGTGAGTATGGAGTAATATTGGTGGATTATAATGACAGAAGTCTTGAGTGGCCTTTTATGGTTGAAAATTTCTGAAATGGGTAGTTACTGGTTTATACATTTTGTTTCATTGCTTATAAAAAGAATGCTTATAACTACAAATTTAAAACACTTTCTAACAAGTGGTGCTAAATTATACAAGGAATATTATTCAATGCAATCAGGAAGGTGAATTAAAGAACAAATACACGGATGCATGGCCCTAAAAAAATGTGTGCAAGGAGTCTGTTTTGAAAACAGCCCAAAGGTAAACTTAATTCTTCACTGGCCAGATGCATTTTCTATGAATGTGGGTTTTCATGCCATTCAATGAGTATGATTTTTTTTCCATTTCAATGAATGTGAGTTTCAAGGGCAGAGCAGTGTACTGCTTATGCTGAGTCTGTTTTCATTGCGATAATGTATTATTTAGCAAATGGCTACCTGTGTTTGTGCTATTTTAGTTCAATATCTGTAATGACTGTAGAAGCAAGTAACAGAACAGTATGCATGGTAACTGGTGAGAAATAACCAAATAATGGAACACTGGAATGGCTGAAGAGGGGGCTGCTGCTGGGGGGAGGGGGTTGCTACAGGAGCAACTGCTCTGGGGGTCAGTCTATTACCCTGCCTGGGGCCCTATTTGACCGTGATCTGGTCTCGTATTTAAAGTAGAAAATACTATGCAAAGTAGTTGTGTTTAAAGATACCTTTTAATGTAGTTATTCTTCCTATGCATTTAAATATTTTAAGGAAATGACCGGAGTGGCATTCTTGGGGAGTGACCCTGTGGATGTGGCTCCAATAGGGGTGTTTCTTGACTGTGGTGTGGGTGGTGCTTAAGGGGCGTTGGAACACTACTTTGCCTAGGGCACCATTTCGGCTAAGGCCGGCCCTGACTACATGACACAGTTTTAAAGACAGAAGAGGTGTGATAAACAGACTTAATATGAAATATACAACCAATACAATATATGCATTTATAGTTACAGCGTCAACAGAAATTCACAGTTGAGACATGCAAGATAGATGATATATAATTTCATTGAAGATATTAATTGGTTTGTCATGAGGAAGGATACCATCCAATTTACAGGAATAGCTTCAGGTAATACCAAAGCTACAGGCTGCACTTTGAGTTGTTAATTCAGAAGGGAAGTGAACTTGTATGTGGCATCCTGAATGACAGGAAGGTCATTCCATTCTTTGAGTATTATATTACGGACTTGCAAAGCACCACGTTAGTTGTGCAAGTCAAGTACTTCTACAGAATTTATTTCTGCATCTGAGGTTCCTTTAGATGTCATGCCATTAAAAAAGGATTGTTAAGACCTGTCAGGGTTTTCTATTTGACAGCTTAAGTGTATGTTTTAGTTCCTACTGTAGAAATACAAAGGAGAAGGCTGACCTCGTAACAGTATATATGCTGCCACAGTAAAATATGTGAAGTAAATGACTAGTGAGGTAACTTTCAGCTTCATTGTTCAATAAAACTGGACAAAGCTAAAAATAATGGAAGGACAAAATTGGGACAATTTTGAACTATTGCTCTTATAGACTGGTAAAAAAAGGTATTGTATTGCATTACATTTTCTGAGGAATATGAGATCTGAAACTCAGATAACTGTCATTATGTAGTGACTGCAATCCTTAATGACTTGCCAGGAAAACACAAATTTTATGTGCAATATTCTGCAAATGTTTGGACAGCTGAGAGATATGCCTGTGATAAATTTTGTAATTTTACTACAGATCTACACCAACTTTTGAAGAAAGGGTTTGAAAAGGTTAATAACCAGAACAGCGCTATAGAGCAGAGATGGAGATGATGAGCTTAGATTATGGAGAGGAAGCAAGGAAAATAGCACACTAATGCGTGAAGTTATATGGTCCTATAATTAGACTCCCCAGGCTTTTGTTGGGAGAGACATTTTCCAGGTTCAAACTGTTGAGCTGTAAGCTTTTTAAAAGGGAACATGAACATTCTTTGCCCAAAGACATTTTTGGTGCAGTCAGCTCTTTTAAATTCTTCTGTAGATAGAATAGTGATGCCAACTCCATGAGTCATACTAAAATCTTATTGTGAGTTGGTAAAATGACATTGCAGGAAATTTACTTTTTAAGGTGGATTTTTTCAGAATGATAGCAAAAAGTTTTACAAGCACAGGGAATAGTAATCAAACAGAAGACAAGCTGTTGCCAAGGGTAACATTATTGATATATATGCTTACAACAACATCCCTATCATGGATCTCTCGGACTGTCTCATGAAACTGTTATCTTTGGTGACATTAACAACAATTGGAATGCCCTTGATACTGATTCCCCTAACACTTCCATTAATTTCTTTGGCTTCTCCCAGCTAATCTCTGCCCTCACTTGTCTAAAGAAACACACCGACTCTGGCTCCACACTAAATTTGGTCCTTACCTCCAACCCTAAGTCCTACCACAACCCCTCCACCCTACCTGATACCCTAAGTGACCACTATCCCACCTTCATACTTTGACACACACCCCTACTACACAAATCTCACCTTCATACTTCAACACTCACCCCTACTACACAAATCTCACCTTCATACTTCGACACTCACCCCTACTACACAAATCTCACCTTCATACTTCGACACTCACCCCTACTACACAAATCTCACCTTCATACTTCGACACTCACCTCTACTACACAAATCTCACCTTCATACTTCAACACTCACCTCTACTACACAAATCTCACCTTCATACTTCGACACTCACCCCTACTACACAAATCTCACCTTCATACTTCAACACTCACCTCTACTACACAAATCTCACCTTCATACTTCGACACTCACCCCTACTACACAAATCCCATTAATATAAAGACTGCCATAAGCTCTCAAACATTAATCCAGATGCTTTCAACCACTCACTCTCTACAATTAACTGGTCCTTCATCTATGACCTGCCCCTGGAGGAAGCTGCCCTGGCATTTATCAACATCTTTCTAGACACACTGAACTTCCTGGGCCCCATCAGGAAAATAAGAATCAAAACCCAATAAGCCCCTGGCTAATACAAGCCACTCATACACTTATGCATAAGACAAATAGTGCATGGAGAAAATGGAAAAAATCTAATACTTCCACTGATCTTCAGTCCTACAGAGAGCTTCTTAACTTAACTAAAAAAAAGGGCACCCTTAACAAGAAAAGCTATTTCCAAAAACCTCTACATAATCCTCAGTCCAACCCTCAAAACTTCTGGCAATCTGTAAATAAACTATTACATCCTGGTAGCCCCTCATCACCTAATCCATGTTCTAACAGCTCTCCCACTGATACTGCTACCTTTCTTTCTTTATTTATTTATTTTATTTATTTATTTACATTTGTTTACTGGGAAACTCCAACTGGACACAGGTCCTTTTTCAGTGGAGGCCCAAGGAGGAAAAACTCCATACAAGAAATTGTACATTAATAATACTTTTCTTAATTCCTTCATTGACTCTATTCACAATCTAACCAAAAACGACACCATCACCTACCCCACTCCTCCATCAATCCACCCAATGCCCTTTTCTCTTAAACCCATACCCACAACTTATATCAAGTCACTCCTTAGCATACTTAAAACATGCTCTCCATTAGCTGATAATCTACCGCCTCAATTCCTAAAAGTTGCTGTCACTTCTATTGCCTACCCCATCTCCATCTTAATCAAAACATCAATCAAAGAAAACACTGTACCTGAAATCTGGAAGAAATCCTATGTCATACCCTAACATAAAAGTGACAACTCAAAGGACCCCTCAAATTTTAGGCCCACTGCCATTCTGTCTCCCCCGTCAAAAATTCTCAAAAAGTGCATCCACAAACAGCTCCTCGATCACCTACTCCAGAAGATCTGCTTACCAATATACAGCACGGTTTCCACCCAAATCACAGTACAGCTACTACTCTGATATGAAGAACAAAACAGATAGGGCTCACCACGGTCAATAAAAACTCTTTTATTACTGCAGTACAAGTAAGCGCTTTCACGTTCTATCAACGCTTCATCAGACTTCAAAACAGTTACACTCAAAAAAAACTTCTTTTTAAATACACTCAGCAATAAAAAACAACTAATCAAAGTTGTTACAAACTCATCACATGTTCCCATCACTTAAAAAATAAAGACATAGATACAAAAGAATATATATGTAGTATATAAACTCTGTTCATTTCATAATAAATATATATAGTAGATTTGTGTAAACATATGTGAACAGATATAGGTTCATAGGTTCATAGGTTGGTACTAGGCTATCAGCCCTAGGGCCTATACAAGCCTAGCCATAACAATTCCCTGGCTATTCCTTCCCACATTATTTACTTTCCTGGACCCCTGTCTAGCAGGGCGACTGACTCACTGGGGTGAATTTCCTTTCTCCCATCCAATCTTCAAGGTTCCTCTTGAAGAGGTCCAAAGAGGCACTCTGCTTTACATGTATGGGCAATCTAGGGAGTCTCTGAGTCAGGAACCTATCCCTCCAGCATGTTTTGTTTATTGTGATGACAAGGTTTAGATCCCTGGAGCGTGTAGCTCTGAGGGATTGGGATTTCTTTAAGTGTAGCATGTCCAACAGATCTGGGTTTGACATGGCCTTGTATGTTAAGCAGAGATTGCCTCTGAGTAGACGATATGCAACAGAGTATAGCTGGAGTTTTTTAAGGCGGTCAGCGTAGGGCATCTGCTTTAGGCCTGTGATTCTTTTAGTGAGGTATTTCTGAGGCCTTTCTAGTTGTTGCAGATGTCTTGAGAGGTACATACCAAATGGGGTGTTGTATTCTATAATGGGTCTAATGAGGGATGAGTACAGTGGGACAATGACCTCCTTTTTTCTGGATGAAAAGCCCTTCATGATGAGGTGTGCCACATAGAAGGATTTCCTGACTGTTGTGGCGATGTGGTTATCGAAGGTGAGACCACTGTCCACCTGCGTCCCTAAGTCTCTTATCACACTTTCTGTGTTTAGTGTACTGCCACCTATATGGTAATTCATGGATACATGTTTTTCCCAAAGGGATAACAATACATTTCTTGGCATTGAGCTTGAACCCATGGCTCTGGCACCAAGCATCTGTTTCTGTAAGGCCCTTTTGTAGAGTATCCACATCATTTGGGGATTCAATAATGGCTCCCAGTTTGCAGTCATCTGCAAACTTTGTTAGCCAGAGTCCCTTAGTGTTGACCTGTACTTCAGAGAAGTAGATGCCAAACAAGAGTGGCCCCAGGACTGAAACCTGAGGTACTCCACTTGTCACTTGTCTGGAGCTGGATTTGGAGTCGGCTACTTTTACAGTGTGGGTTCTATCAGTAAGCCATTTAGCAACCCATTGGGTGACATAGGGATTAATGCCCAACTTAGTAAGTTTATCTATGATTCCAGACTGGGGGGTGGTGTCAAAGGCCTTGGCAAGGTCTAGATAGGCTGTGTGGACCACCTTACTCTTGTCCATGGCTCTGGAGACTGATTCAAAGAAGTCAATCAGGTTCAGGAGACAAGATTGGCCCTTCACAAACCCAAACTGGGTGGGGTCCAGTGTTTGAAGGTTGCCAATGTCTTTGTTTATAAGTTCCATGGTAATACGCTCCATGGCCTTACAGATAAGGCTTGTCAGACTGATGGGACGGTAGTTTCCGGGATCCAAGGTGGATCCCCCCTTGTGGATTGGGATAACTGTAGCTCTGCGCCACTCAGTGGGCATGAAACCTGAGGTGAGGCTATGATTAAACATGACACTTAGGTGAGGTGCCAGTTCATATTGTAGTTCATGTAGTACACAGCCCGGGATGTCATCTGGTCCCATGGATGCTGTATTCTTGGCTTTAGAGAGTGCGTTTTGTACCTGTGTGGCCATTATTACTGGAATTCGGCAATCTTCCGGTATTGAGATGGGCCATTTAGGGGGTGAGAGGGGGTGAAGTTGGCACTGAATCGATCTGCCAGGATATTGGCAATATCCTTCGGATCAGTATATTTAATGCCATTCTGTTTTAGCTCAGAGCAGATCTGAGCATTGCCATTTAGATTCTTGACATAGTTATAGAATGCTTTGTGGTTGTCTTTGGAATCTTTGGCAATTTTATTTTCGTAACTAGCTTTGTAGGATTTTATGAGGCATCTCAGTTTCTTACTGAGGCTAGTAAGGGAGTTTTTTGCATCCTGGGATTTTCCTCTTTTCTGCAAAAGTTTCTTCCTTTTGTTGTAAAGTTTGTTTATGGCAGGGGACCACCAGATTGGCTTCCTTTTTTTGGATGAGAGCATTTTGGTTCTGTTTGGGATGGCACGATTCATGCATAAGTGGATGTGCTCGTACAGTGCCTTAGTGTAGGATTCAGCAGTTGAACTTTCAGTTCCCGTCTGCATGGGTGTCATGAAGTTTGTCACTTCTGACTTGAGTAGCATGAAGTTGGCTTTGGAGAAGTTTTATATGGTGGTTTCTTTATTGGGGGGTGGGGGTGGGATGTGGATGTTAAGGGTGAATAGCTTATGGTCAGACCTGACTAACGAGGGGGTGACCATAGGTATGGAGCATTGATTTCCCATGTTGGTAATGACCAGGTCTAGGATATTGGAGCCCCTGGTGGGACTATGGATTAGTTGATCCAGGGCATTGGAATTTATGAATTCCAAGAACCGTTGTGCAAAGGTGTTGGGACATGAGTAGTTTTCCCAGTTAATGGCAGGGTAGTTAAAATCACCCAGTATTAGGGTGTTTGGTTCTATCTTAATATTTTCCAGTATGTTTAGAAAGGTGTAGTGAGAATCTTGGGGTATGGTGGGGATCTGTAGCAAGCTACAATTTGGATTGCAGTCTTACCTAGTGTTAGTTGCACTTGGAGAATTTCAGACACATTGTGTTGGCCAACTAGCCTGGTGGTGTGAATATCCTTGGTGAATATTGACACTCCTCCACCTTTAGTGTTTTGGTCCTGGTTTGGTGGCCAAAAAGTGTGGTAAGAGTTGTAGCCTGGTATTGCAGGGGTGCTCTCTGGAGCCTTGAACCAGGTCTCAGTTACTGCACAGATATCGATGTTCTCCATTTTTAGGAGTGCCTCGAGAGAGTGCATTTTGAGGTTTAGACTTCTAGCATTGAGTAGCATTACCTTCAGATTTTGCATGCGTGTACCTGTTATGGTTAAAACACTTGAATAAAAATATTGATAATAATGTACAATTTCATAAAGCTGATGCTTATAGGGACGTGCTGCTAGGAAGGGTTTTAAAGTAACCTTCTCATTGAGTCCTCGTCCCTTATATGCCTGTAGTCTAATGATCCATCTATTCTCATACTCTTCTGTGTGATTTGGCTGAGAGAGAATCCTCCTAGAAATGTGAGTAATCAGACTGATGCCCGTAATAATCGCATTGGAACTACAGCATTTTTGAATTCTACAAGAGTGGACATTCCCACAGAAGAGACGTCATCACGTATCATACCACCCACTTGCCCTGTCATCATCAGCGCCAATGCTCTGGATGGTAGAGATGAGTGTAATGGAGGAGAGGGTGTTTCTGATGTGCTGAGTTCAGCACCAACAACATCAGCGATGAAGCGATCCAACAAGGAGCATCCCCATGTATCCAACGAAAGCACTTTGATTAATGTGACATCTAGAGACCAACGTATCCATAGTACCACGGTTTCTTTCCCTTTACCTATTCGACAAATGGACAGACCAAGTTGGTCGCCAGAGGGGAACACAAGGAAGTGGAAAACATCGGAAGGCAGGTACGAGTTTCAGAGAAAAGTTTTGAAATTGACCACCTGGACTTAGTGGTTAATTTATCCAAATACACTTTAACTGACAGTGAATTATCATTATTAAATCGTGGTCTCTTATTTATACCCTCCAAATTTGTTGATATTACTGATGTTCTATTGGATATCAAGAATTTTATTAGAAATGTAAGCTTAAAAATGTTATTTGGCAATAATGACGCTGAAGTTGGTAATGTGTTTAGAAAACCCTCCACTTATATTCCTCCAACCCACCCTCTCCTTGAAGCGTTTGATAAGGCATATGAACGTGATTTATTTGATCTATATCAATCAAATACTAAATCTGAGTTCTATAATCTGTCATTTGATGAGTTTGCTTCTATTAGGAAGCTACAAGACAACAATAACATTGTGATTCGACAGGTGGACAAGGGAGGTGCAATTGTGATTTTAGATTTTGAGATGTATTCTAATATTATGCAAAATATGTTGGATGATGCTGACACATACTCTGTGCTAAACAATATAGCATTGGATAAATTGATTAAAAATGTGCATTCAGAATTATTTGATTTGTTTCTATGTGGTGCAATAGATGGTGAACTTTATAAATACCTTTTGGTTGAGTCTCCTTTAATTCCTACTTTTAGGGGACTCCCAAAAATAGATAAAACTCTCATTTGTCCACCAGTGAGACCTGTTGTCTCAGGTGGTGGATGGCTCATGGAGCCGGCCTCCATTTTCATTGAGAAACATCTTAGACCTGTTGTTGATGGTACAGCCACCATACTCAAAGACACACAACAGTTTTTAGAGAGTTATGGTGCGTATCTTTCTTCAAATGATGAAACCAATAGAGAGTTGTTAGTGACTCTAGATGTATCCTTATTTTTTCCCAATGATGCAGGGATGGAGTATGCAAGGTTATAGCTTATTGAAAAAGGAATATCAAGGGATTTGGTTATTAGAATTCTTATGCTACTTGATTTAGTACTGAATAATAATGTATTCATGCATAATGACATCTATTATTTACAAAGAAAAGGGGTTGCAATGGGCACCCCTTTTGCCAACTCATATGCCAACCTTGTGTTGGCATATTGGGAGAACATCTATGTTATAGCCAACACAACCTATGGTAAAAACATAAAATTCTACAAGCATTTTGTGGATGATGTGTTTTTTATATGGGATGGAACTATGAATGAACTAACTGAATTCATTGAATACATAAATGGTACAACTAACTTTCTGAGCTTTGAGTATAAATGCTCAGATAAAATGATTGAATTTTTGGATGTGCAAGTGCTAAAGAAAGATGGTGTGATACACTCAGAAATATATAGAAAATCCTGTTGGAGAAATAGTATTTTACATCATAACAGCATGCACCCACAACATATCTATGGTAACATAGTGGAAAGCCAAACCTTGAGAATTTCTCGTCTCACCACAGAAGATGAGACTTTTAATTGCAAACAAGAGATGCTAGCTGGCAATCTCTTAGCAAGAGGTTACAGCAAGAAAGAGGTAGAAAGCATCTATTGTGATAATCAAACTATGAGAAGAGGGAAGGGCAAGCCATATTTACACAGGCACCAAGGTTATGAAGTCATTGAGGGTAGTAGAAGACCAAATACTGGTGTAAACAGGATAACTATCCCTTACTCCAATAAGAACCTAACAGTTAAGGATATAATACATATGAACTGGAGTATTCTCACCACTGATGATAATATTTCTGAAATAGTGGGTAATAAACCCAGTTTTGCCTATAGGAATATGAAATCTTTGAAAAGGTTGCTTTGCTACGAGAGTAATGCTAAAAATACTGTTTCATCCACTAGGAAGGGTACACTCCCTTGTAGAAATTGCCATCAATGCACATATATGTCTGGTAATAGTATCTATACTCATCCAGACACAAGAAAGGAGTTTAACTTTGACCTTTATGCTGATTGTAGGTCTAGAGACTTAATATACCTGGCTGTTTGCCAGGTATGCTTTTGTTTATAAGTAGGAAAGACAAATAGAAGTCTCAGGGAACGTGTGAGGGAACATATATATATGCCATCAATAAGGAAGATGATCACAGTGCTCTAGCTTGACATATATTAAGTGTAGGAACATCACACTCTTTTAAGTTTAGTGTACTGCAGTTAGTGAAAAGAACAAATAGATTGGGAAATATAAAAAATCACACAGAAGAGTGTGAGAATAGAAGGATCATTAGACTACAGGCATATAAGGGACGAGGACTCAATGAGAAGGTTACTTTAAAATCCTTCCTAGCAGCACGTCCCTATAAGCATTAGTTTTATGAAATTGTACATTATTATCAATATTTTTATTGAAGTGTTTTAACATAGCTGTTCACATATGTTTAAACAAATCTACTATATATATTTATTATGAAATGAACAGAGTTTATATAACACATATATATTCTTTTGTATATATGTCTTTATTTTTTAAGTGATAGGAACATGTAATGAGTTTGTAACAACTTTGATTGGTTGTTTTTTTATTGTTGAGTGTACTTAAAAAGAAGGTTTTTGAGTGTAACTGTTTTGAAGTCTGATGAAGCGTTGATAGAACGTGAAAGCGCTTACTTGTACTGCAGTAATAAAAGAGTTTTTATCGGCTGTGGTGAGCCCTATCTGTTTTGTTCTTCATACTATTTGTTCTGAAGGGGCTCCTTATCCAGGACTGTTTGCTGTGTATTCATTACTACTCTGATATCATTCCGTAATTGTATTGCAAATTCTTGTGACAACAACAAGCTAATCTCATGTTTGTTTCTGGACCTCACCAAAGCCTTTAACACTGTTTCCCACTGATTGCATCTATCCAAACTAGCTAACCTTAATCTCTCCAAGTCTGCAATTTCTTGGTTCGCCAGCTATCTCTGCAACAGATTCCAGACAGTTAATGCCAATCTAACTTTTCTCCCTTCTTACCAGTACAAACTGGGGTACCCTAAGGCTCCATCCTTGGACCCCTATTATTTAATATCTTTACTAATGACCTGCACTGTTCCTGTCCACTCTCATCTGTCATACAATATGCTGATGATTCCATCATCATCTCCTCCTCTGACAATATCACCCACCTTCATACCGTCACCCAGGAGTCTCTGCACTCAGTTGAAAAATGGCTAACTTCCAACCAATTGCTAACTAACCCTAACAAAACCAGACTTCTCCAATTACTCTCTAAACCTCTCCAACATCATAAAGCTACCTTTACTGTCTGCTCCCTTAACAACATGGTCATCGCTGTTGAACCTCACACCAAATTGCTAGGAGTTATTATCAATGACAAACTAAAGTTCGATCTCCGTATTCAGCAGTGCATCAACAAGGCACACCAAAAGTTAGGCCTGCTATATAGGCATAAAAAATTCCTCACAAATGTCTCTAGGCTCTCTCATACACAAGCATTCCTACTCCCCAGCCTTCTTTACACCACCACTATTGTCTATAATATCCATTCAATCTTCTGTCGAAACTAGAACTCACCTATAATAAAATTGCAAGATTTGCCTCTAACCAACCCTAGCGCTCTCTTCACTACCTAGCCTTGAAAACCCTGCAGTGGCTGGAATTTCATCATCATATCCTACTACCCCAGCTTCTCATAGCTTATTCTATCTTACATGAACTCTCATCCTGTCCCTCTCTCTCTACCCTCATCCAGCCATATACTCCCAACCATGCCCTTCTTAGCCCCAAACAGTATCTTCTGCAAGTCTATGCACCCAACAAAAACATTGGTAAACTCCTCTACAGCTACTCAGTGGCAAATGCTTGGAATAAATTACCACTAAGTGTTAGACAGATCTCTAACTCCATCTCTTTCAAAACAGCACTAAAGAAAACTCTACATATATCATGGCCAACTTAATCCACCTCTCCTCCTATAATACTATTGCAGCAATATTTTCTATCACCTCTCTCTGCCTCTGCTTCTAATAAAGTCTACTAATAGTCAGTAGTTCCTACAGCTTCCACAGCTGAAGTCTGGGAAATTGGCTCTTGCCCTGGGTTACAAACTTATCTATATTTTCTGCATTCTGCCACTATTGTATGAAACTTTGTACTATATTATGTTTTCAATTTAATGACCATTTTCTGGCATGTTGTTTCAACATACATCTCATACATATTGTAATTATTGTAATTTTAGTTATAACTTTGTTGTGTGATTACTTTTGTTACTTGTACTTTTTGGAGCTTTTCTCCTTGGGCCTCTGCTAAAAAAGGGCTGCTGCCCAGTTGGATTAACCCAGTCAACAAATGTCAAATAAATAACTAAAATAAAATAAAATACTGAGTGTTTCTGTGTGGCTAGAATCTTTTTTTTTTTTTTTTTTTTTTTAATTAAATTGCAATTTATCCAAAGAATGTCTGAATATGGAAATAAGATAAAAGGTCAATTGCAATCAGATTGTCATGCTCCTTGAGTTGCTCTGAGAGATTTTCTCATGGTACTTTTGCTAGCTCTTGTGATGGATAATACACCACAGTGCAGACTTTTTTTCAGCACACTGAAATCTATTACCATCTGAGATGTTGTTCTTGAAGTGGTTGGCAAAGACATGGGGCATTATTCATATACACTCTGCTTCAAGGAGTAGCATTACTGTTTTACAGATCAGTATATCAAAGCCCTGCATGATTGATAGTGCATGGTACAGAGTGGGGTATGACCCCGTAGAGAGTTTTACATTACTACCCAGCCAAAGTACTCCATGCATGGAGTAGACATGCAGGTGACTTCCCCAGGATTGTATTTGATTCACAAACAGTGCAGCAACTGCTTAGATGCTGATCCTAACAAGGTAACTTGTGGTATTTGAACAGAGTACTCAGAGAAGGTACAAGACTTGTGACCACACCAGTACTACTTCCCTAATGGTGAGCTGGTGAGCTACCACAGTTGAGCAGTATATCAGCACTGAATCTGAATTAAAGAAAATCAACCACACAATAGGAAAAACTCTGCTAGCTCAAAGGTTCATAGATACTTAGAAAGCTTATAGCCAAAGATGCCATCAAGAAGCTCAGCTACATCATGATATACAGGTGGGAGGCTAACAATATTCCCCATTAGATACATTTTATCCACATAACCCTGCTGAAAATCTGTGATCACCCATCCAGTCCTCCAGAATGGTTTAAAGCTGCTAGGGAAGTCTTCTGCTTGACAGGCAAGGGCAGTGTATTCCAAAAACGGAATATTATGGGCTGCATATCTATCAGGCTAGCTACTAGTGGTGATGGGTTTGTATAGGATCAAGGATGCTAGTTCTATTTAGGGAAAATAGTTCAAAGGCTGCTGGAGTTCCCTATGGTGCAGGCAACCATGTTATGTTCAACCACCAATTTCCCCACCCCTCCTCAACAATGCTATTACCAAGGTCCTACCAAGGGAGCTTTTACAACACCTGATTCCTTCGTTAGCAAAACATTGTAATGACCCTACCTTCACTATCATGCCTAATGAATGAAGGTTTTTTTGAATCACACTTTGGCATGATGGCAGTGGACAACACTACAGGGAACAGTGACTTTGTAAGGTATATTATTTCTTACTAAGCAGCTATTCCTAGCCGCATTGTGTAGCTCAGTCATGCTGCACAGTGTTTTCCCCTATAGTACAGTTCCAAACAGAACACCACTGTATACTATGTGATCCTGTACTCCATTCATGGAAACTAAGAGTGTTCTGTAATCTGCTATTAAGTACCACAATTCATGTATTTATGCAACTGTGAAATATGTCTGTGAATACCCTAGATATGCACTAGATGCAGAAGTGGTTCCTTGCATAAGATTAAAGTCAATTTTGTTGTCAAAGTGCAAGGCACATTGCCATTCTGAAGTTTGAAGACATTAGTTTCCTTAGATCTATGATTATTAAATGCTTGCAGAAGTTTTAACCCTCTTATATTTTTGGATATCTAGTGCAGGACTGGAATGCCTGGAGATTTTCAAAAAATCATCATTTTCAAGCAAGTGTTGGCTAATGTCTGTAGTCAACCATGGTTGTGATTTAGCTGTAATCCTAACTTTTCTGATTGGAGCCAAATAACTGCACCTGCAAAGGAGCATTCTGTTGATCCATACTATGGCTTCATCTACAGTGGGAACTGGTTCAATAGAAGAATGTATATAAAATAACACTGTATTGTACATCCACAAGTTGGAAAATCTCATCTTCCATTAACATGGCATGAAAAATTCTACTCTTTGTCTTTAGTGCATAACCTAAACACCTGTCATACTGCTATATCTACTATCAAGTACTTGCATCATAATCTTCCACATTACTTTCCAAAGAAGAAAATTAATAGTCCAAATAGCACAAATTTCCTTGAAGTCTTTAAAAGACTCAAATTCCCCCGTTACAAATAAAGAAAAAAAACTTTCAACTCTGTGACAAATTTGGGATATATTTTTCAATAAAATAAGCAAGTAGCAATTCCATCCAGGGTATCTGTTATTGGAGAAATAGTGCACACCTAAGGGTGATCTGAGGTGCAACACTGCAAGGAAAGAGACTCTATACACCTGTAAGGACATTATTTCCCAAATAACACACACCCTGGAGGGCAATATTGTACTTAGAGAATGGGATATCTGTTAAATAGTTATGTATTGATTAAATTTGTTTTGTATTACTATATATATTTTATATTTTTGATGTAGTTTATATCCAAAATGTAATTTATGCAAGTATTTAATGTCTACACACATACGTCTGTATGCACACACACATTCAGAAGCACAGATAAACATATTCACTCACACATATACATAGAAACACACACACACACACACACACACACACACACACACACACAGACATGTCAAGCAGTTACTGCCACTCTAAGTAAAATGGATATATATCATATTATCGTAAAATCAAACTGTTGAATGGCACAACAGTGAATGTGCGGAAATGTCGAGGGTCCGTTTTTGAGATCGCAGTACAGTGAAGATTCGGATATTTGTCCTTTCCTCACTGTAGTGCGATCTCAGAGTTAGAATATATATTTAGCGGGGGAGGGAGGTTCAGCCCTACACAATACCGAATTTGAGTTTCGGCATTTTCGTTCTTGTGAGTGTTTGACATTTTGCGTCTATGATGTTATGATATAGAAGCAGTGAAATACCTTATATTTCTCATTGTGAAAAAAATTAATAGAAAAAATAACAGAATGTAAGGAATTAAGCCTGCACCCATGACTCTTTACTGTCCTCGATTTTGTGACATAGTGCTGCACTGTCCTCATAGAATGATTGATTTGGTGATAAATCACTAAGGATTATAGTCAAGCAGTAATGCCAGAAATTAGTTTCTTACTTCTTATTGTGAAGGGAATGCATGCTGCTGGACTGCCAGTTTGTTACTTTATGCCTGTCTCTCCCTCTTGCTTACTCTCCTTCTCTTACACACAGAGGTGCTCAAAAACACACACACACACACACACACACACACACACACACACACACACACACACACACACACACACACACACACACACACACACACAAGCACAAAGTGCTGTTTAAACAATGTAAAGAAAGGCAGCTATTTGCTGTTTTCTGTCCGGGCGTCATGGCAACTTAATATGCTGCCTTGAAGTGGCAGACTTGTTTTTCAGTGGGCATTACCTGCACATTAACACCTTCTGTTTGTTCTCCATTCAGAGTGAAAATGTACAAGCTACCCATTCCTTAAATACCTTTTAGGAGGAATATCCAATGCATCAATACTACAACATATCATAACACAGAAACTTTTCTTACAGTATCTGATGAGGTAGCGTGTCTTCTCTATCTGATATGAAGTGAATCAATTATATTTTAGTGTTTAAGAATGAAAATCTAAATTCACCACAAATGACAGTGACCAATTTACTGAATGTCATGTTGTGATGTTTGGAAAAAAAAAAAGACTGCTAATTGAACTTGTGATGTTCCTCCTCTGGGCCAGTAATCATGGAGCCTCAGTCCTCACCACTGACACTGGTGAGGGACGTTCACTTGGAACAAAGATAGATACACACAGTATTTCCAGATGCAACTCTCTGCACCAAGCACAATTTCCCTTAAGAGCACACAAGGAACACACAGTTTTGTGGCTGGGTTTCTCTCTCTCTCTCTCTCTCTCTCTCTCCAGGCCCCAAATAAGACTCCCCACTGACATAGCTGTAGAGTTGAGTCAAGTGCTCCAAACCAAGTCCTGTACCACCCTGTCTGTAAAACCAGTGCTCTGTGTCCCTGCTCCAAGTAACTGACGCATGCACTCTTTGAGATTTTATTTTCACACACACACACACACACACACACACACACACACACACACACACGCACACACACGCACACACCTTGGAAAGGATGGCACAGATTTACTAGCTATGCCCCCTCTGCCCAGACTATAAGCTAGTTACTGTCAGCTCTAAGGCTGTTACAAGGGTACCCAATTATATGGAGTAAAATTAATACTAATACAAATGGTAGTGTTTGACTACTACAGCAAGGCTTTCATGAGTAGCCACAGTCACCAAATAAAAGTACTCTCAAAGGTTAAAATATTCTCTAAAATACCACTCAGAATTGAAAGTTTAAATATATTTAATACTAAATAATAAAAGGACATGAAAATACTAAATATCCATTTACAATAAACACCAGAGTTCTAATCACAAAACATATTATAAATAACATGGATAGATTCACACAGATACAGAAAAACATTACTTAACTAATCTCACTATATTTTCCTGACTGATCTAAAGTATTACTATTCCCTGGTTAGTTACTAAGGCAAGGCAAGATGAAGTGGATGAGTGATCCTTCTTTGTCATATAAAAAATAAAAGACAAACAACAACAAGTCTACCACGACCATAAAAAACGTAAAAAATGTGCGTTTAATAAATCCTGGATAAGCACTTTTGCATTATACAACACTTCTTCAGATCCAAAGTACAAACATATAAAAACAGTTTCAAATTTAAATAAAACAAAAGCCAAACATCAAAGGGCTAAAAAAATTCACCCGGTGATGTTATACAACTACTTCCCTCTTTCTTCTCTTTAAGGCTGGTTTGAGATGGACAGCTGCATATAACCCTGGGTACTTATTAGCCTGCAACTTAAATATCCAGTATAACTCTAAACTTTCCACATAATCATTCAAACTGCCCCCCCCTAGGGTTGGTCTTCACACATTGCAGAACTCTAAATAAAAAGCCATGCCCTGGATTTTCGTTAACATGTTTAACTAAGGCATTTAGAACCTTTATGTCATGTTGATATCCTCGAATTCTATCTTTTAACTTTTGCACCATCTTACCTACATAGAAACTGGTGCAGGCTCTACAAGTAGCAAGACAGTCCACATTATGTGTTTGGCAGTCTGCATAACTCTTTGGTCCAAATATAAATTCAAAATTGGGATGCTCAAATCTCTGCTGTTTACTAATCATAGGGTATACCTTGCACCTATGACTAGGAAACGTACCCATCCTGTGCGAATTGTAATATGGAATTGGATTATAATCCATCCCATTTGGAAAGTTATGTCAAATATATGTATAATAGGTGAGCCACAATACAGGATAGAACACAAAGAATGAATCTGAGCCTAAGCAGAATATTGGAAGGAATATTGTGAAAATCAAGATTATATTTTGGGCATGTTTTACAAACTCGTCGTTGAGGATTAAGAGGTTGACAAGGTTGTCATCATCTGCGTCAGAGGGATCATATGATCAACCAGGGTGATTTTTCTTACAGTTTGTGTTTACATATAACATGGAAGAATTCTGGCAGTTATGGCAATGAAGAAAGAAATTTATAGCAGTAAGTCAAGCATTGTAAGTGAATCATTACTACTCAGATGTAGCTCTTCACCAGAAATTGCAGATTACAACTGCTGTTAGAGATCTGAAGAGTATAAATTAAAATACAGGTTGCCTTTATCAGCTGTGATGGTCTACTCAGAGGGTGGTTTGATATTTACAAATATTGAAAAGGCAAGGCAAATTTAAAGGAGTTGCCTCCTCAATCATTTCATTAAGGAGATTAAATATATTGGAACTGCAAATACCAGTGATCCTTCTAGCTTGGTGGAAACAGAGGAGGAATAGGAGAAGGTGAAGGAGTTGGATGGAAAATAATGTTTCCTTGGGGTAAGACCATGGAGCAAAGATGGTTTGAAAAAAAAACTTTATTCAGTCAGTATGTACTTATACCCAGTGCTATATTTATTACAACATTTATTTCTGAGGAGTGATAAGATATCTGTTAAACATGAGGATTACAGCAATCAGAAAAGGACTGTTTACTAAAATCATGGGAACTAAAAGCTGAATTACTGTAAGAGAGCAGTGCAGCTGTGTTATGGTGTAGAGAAAAACACTTACTATGGTCAAAGTGATTAGGGTTTGATCTGTGGCACATGCATCTTAGTTATGGCAGAGGAAGAATGGGTGTGCCTATCCTGGAGAAAATGGTGAGAAATAAGGGGGCATTGTCCTAAGTTGGAATAGGAAGGTACTGATGTATGCAATTTTAATTAGTCTATGTCATAGTTCTATATGTGTTTTCATTGGTTGAACCATATTTTAAATACCAATGTTTTAACTGTTTTTATGAGTCTGAAGAAGCGATCAGCTGACTTAGATCGCGAAAGCGCTTACTCTTGTTTAATAAAGTGGTGTGAAACTGCAAGTGAACCATTTCCTACCTTGACTACTACATCTCAGTTACAACTTTTGGTTTTATAAAGGGCACTACTGTGAAGCTGCAAGTGATTTATTTCCTGACGTGGATTATTCCATTTTTATCTTCAGCTGTGGTCTAACCATTGGTCTTTTCATTTTTTAAGTGACAAGTGGAGTCCCTCAGGATTCAGTCCTGGGACCTCTCTTGTTTGGCATCTACTTCTCTGAAGTACAGGCCAACACTAAGGGACTCTGGCTAACAAAGTTCGCAGATGACTGCAAACTGGGAGCCATTATTGAATCCCCAAATGATGTTGATACTCTGCAAAAGGGCCTTACAGAAACAGATGCTTGGTGCCAGAGTCATGGGCTCAAGCTCAATGCCAAGAAATGTATAGTTATCCCCTTTGGGAAAAAAAACATGTGCCTGTGAATTACCACATAGGTGGAAGTACACTAAACACTGAAAGTGTGATAAGAGACTTAGGGACACAGGTGGACAGTGGTCTCACCTTTGATAACCATATTGCCACAACAGTCAGGAAATCCTTCTATGTGGCACACCTCATCACTAAGGGCTTTTCATCCAGAAAAAAAGGAGGTCATTGTCCACTGTACTCATCCTTCATTAGACCCATTATAGAATACAATGCCCCATTTGGTATGTACCTCTCAAGACATCTGCAACAAATGGAAAGGCCGCAGAAATACCTCACTAAAAGAATCACAGGCCTAAAGCAGATGCCCTATGCTGACCGCCTTAAAAAACTCCAACTATACTCTCTTGCATATCGTCTACTCCGAGGCGATCTCTGCTTAACATACAAGGCCATGTCAAACCCAGAGCTGTTGGACATGCTACACTTAAAGAAATCCCAATCCCTCAAAGCCACACGCTCCAGTGATATAAACCTTGTCATCACAATAAACAAAACATGCTGGAGGGATAGGTTCCTGGCCCAGAGACTCCCCAGACTCTGGAACAGAATGCCCATACATGTCAAGCAGAGCGCCTCTTTGGCCCTCTTCAAAAGGAATCTTGATGATTGGATGGGAGAAAGGAAATTCACCCCAAGGATCACGTCAGTCGCCCTGCTAGACAGGGGTCCAGGGAAGTAAATAGTGTGGGAAGAATTAGCCAGGGAATTGTTATGGCTAGGCTTGTATAGGCCCTAGGGCCGATAGCCTAGTACCAACCTATGAACATGGTCACTCCCTTCTTTCAATACATGCTTGGCCAAAGCATTCCTGACATCCTTCCTATTAATGGCATACACGTGTTCCCTAATGTGATTTCTAAGTTGCCTAGTAGTCATCCCCACATAGTAGGAGCCACATATTTCACATGTTGCCAGTTACACTAAATTATTACTATTGCAGTTAGCAGAAACATCAAAGATATACAAAAGTCCATTCATAGGATGAAGGAAAACATTGTGAGTCCTAATATAACTACAGACATTACATTCTCCATATGCACGAGTCCCTGATACAAGTGTACTAGCTTCATGATCAGACCTGCTTAATGATAAGGATTTGTAACATAATCGTTTCTTCAAAGAAGCATTGTTCTTATAAATAAAATGTGATTGTTCATCTAAAACTTTCTTGAACTTAGGATCCAAGGTAAGAATTTTCTAATGCCTTTTAATTATATTACACACAGAATCTACATCCTTTGAGTATGTAATAGACATCCTAAGACTGTCATCCCACTTGAGGTACTCATTCATACCAGCATTCTCTGTACTGTAATAGGGTCTATTCCACATTTTCTCAACATTAACAGTGTAATTAATTCCCATTCTAGTAACAAGATCTGTTTGTGAATCATTCACTTCCTTCGGCTCAAACCTTTCAACAGCTATAATTGCTTAATACCAGCTCTCTCTCTCTCTCTCTCTCTCTCTCCCTTGTTTCTGTTTTCACATTATCACAAAAGCTGTGAACCAGTGTATTAATGCATTTATTTATTAAGTTTGTTAACTAGGTTAGGGAACTGATCCTTCTGGACACATTTTAGCTATGACCATGATGTGCAATATTTATGTGAACATATTAATAGTTAAACAACAGTTATAATAAACATACATAGGAACATTGCAGAATTTTACAGAGCCCTGTAAATAAATAGTTGCCTTAAGAACTCTAACCTAAGGGAAAACTTATGTCAGTTGAAGGTAACTAATATAGTATGAATGTTTTATATTTGACGTTATTCATAAATGTCATATGATGAGCACTGTTAAAATGAAGATAAGTGTTACTATAAACTTACTTTTTTTGAATATTCTAGTGTGCAACTTATCAGTATCACTATTCCTAAAAAAATGTATAGCCAAGTAATTCACTGCCACAAATGAAATATGTGCTATAAACAATGAAGTCCTCACAGAATAATAACTATAACTCAAAAATCTTTCAGACTTGGCAGACTTCCTTGCCACATCATAAATAAATTGTCAATTTGTTTAACAATAATAAACATGATTACTTTTTAAATATCAGACTGCAAATGTGAGATCTTTCTCATGCAGCCATAACAAGAGACAGGGTGCCATTACAGCTTTCATAAACAGTCTACCGTTCTGACTGCAGTACGTTTATCAAACACAAAAAAATGTTTTCCTCCTAGATAATTTCAAGAAAAGTAAGACATCCCTTAAGGAAAAAGCATCTAAGCACATGAATACATCTCTGACAAAGTCTTATCTTGTATCTTGTGGAATGAAAGAGTAAAGTACCGTAGTGTTAGTAGCAATTACTTTACTAATATCATTACTGGAACAGCCCTGAGTTTGCTGATAAAATCAAAAGTGTCCTTAATATATAAAAGGCATCTTTTTGATATCACACAAAAGCTGCCACTTCGAGTTATTATGCTCAATCAACTGTGATTCACAATCATATGATCCAAGCAAGTGCATGTAAGCAAGAGATAAGCTGTGAAAGTTCAAATATGTAAAAAATACCAATTATAATTAGGTAGCAAGGTAGCTGATGGGATCATACTATGAGTTCTCATTCATGTACAAGACAGGAAAGAAGTGGAAAGTTCAGCCTACACTCTATCTAATAAAGGGGACTATTTTGATGTTACTAAGGTGATCGGAACTGAAAATTGATATTACTCATGTAAATGGTCACCGATCATATCATACTTAGTAAAAGCAGATGGTATTAATGTAAATGGGGACACTGCAGGAATTTTCGGTACTAAGAAATTATGGTACTACAGTAACTGGATCAATGACGATGGTATCTTCACAGATAATTTTGATATTACTATGACTGAGTTTTGGCAGATGTTATGGCCTTGCATAACTGATATTGGTAGTATAATAGGGACATGTCAGTTATTCACGTTATGTAGTGTGACAGTAGGAGGTACTGCCAGCCATGCCAGAAGAAGAAGGGCAGTGGATGTATAACTTATGTCAGCACGGCTAGCTGGAATTTTGTAAATAATTATATGTCATTTGTATTTCAGACTGATTTGTACAGATGCTTGTGCTGAAAATGTGTTTGTGAGGTTTGCTTGTGTTAAAATGTATCAACAGTGTGCCCTGCTGGAAGGAAAATAAAAGTACATGCATTATTGTAACTGAAGTAAATGTATACATTGTAACACCATTCTGAGAGAGAAGAGGTTAATTCAACCTGATTTGGAAACAAATATTCTTGAAATTAAATTACTTTATGGGTTAAAAGTACAAAAACATACCTTCTAGGGCAAACATAGTACTGCACAAACAAAAGAAGCAAAAAAATAAATTAAATCAGCACCAAGGCAGTACACGAACCATGCAATCCTTGGAATAAATCCACCATATATTAAAACACTGTTTTATTTCAAGACTGGTAGCATTTTCACATAGGAGCTTCTTCAGACCATCAGACAAATAGTAGTCTAAACACATTTAAATAGTACACATGCACCAATCAGCTCATGGCAGATTGCTGAGGTACATTATTTAAAGTAATACCACACAAAATAGTACACACATTAACATCACTAACCATTGTCTAAACTTAGATAAGTTATCTGGAATATAAATACACATAAACATAAATAGGGGCATATATAAAAACATATTAATGTAAAAATAATATTTAAAATACACAGATACAGGGACTATTTCACACTTAATCTCCTGGACTTCAGTGTGGGCTTAATATAAGCACTCTCATTCAAGCCCTTACCCCTATCTGCCCTAAGCCTTAAAATCCACCTAACCTCCTTGCTCTCAGTTAAATTTCATATATCACCTTCCCGCATTGTAGGTTTGACTATATCAACTACAAGAAACCTAAATGTATGGTCTCACCCTTCTGCTATTATATGTTTCGATAGAGCATTAGTAGTTGTTCCAATTCTTATGTGGTAGACATGTTCCCTTATTCTATCCTTGAGAAATCTATCAGTCTTCCTGACATAGAATGACCCACAGGTCACACACTTAGCTAAATACACCACACGAGATGTTTTACAACTCGCACTGACCTCAAAGTGGAAAGTTTGACCTGTATCAGGATGTACAAAAGATCCTGTGTATGAACAATGTGAATAAGAATGTGAAATATAATTTGAATTATAAAGAATGTCTTGCCCTGAGAAGTTTATAGAATTATGGGTCCATTATGATAAGGCCCGCAGATAAGGGTGGCCCAACAGTTTTGATGGATAGAAGCCATTATGTTGATGTCATGACAACTATGCTTAGTGATGATCATTTTTATCATTGCATTGATATAGAGAGAGTACGCACTCTTCAAGAGTCTATTCTATTTATGTTGGAAGACCTTCTCAAGAGTGAATTGATAGATTTAGAACTCTATAGGTTTCTGAAAGTTGGGTCTGCATTGCTACCCTGTATACAAGGTCTTCCCAAAATCCATAAGGATGGATGGAACCCCTTGATGAGACCTGTAGTTGCAGGGAGGGGGTGGGTCACCTAACCCTTTTCCCTGTATGTAGAGAAATGGTTAAGACCTATCCTGAATAATAACATATATATTTTGAGGGACACTAAACAATGTTTAGTTGATTTATATGACTATGGAAATTCCTTAGGGTTGGAGACAAAGTTATACTTTGTAACATTGGATGTACAGTCCCTCTTCACCATTATACCTAATGTGTTAGGAGTACAATCAATACATGAATACCTACCTAGGCATAGTGATCATGAAAACAAACAGATTGATCTAATATGCTTATTTTTGGAGACACTGTTGGAAAACAATGTATTCACGTTTGAGGAATGTATATACCTACAACGTGATGGCGTAGCTATGGGCACGTCTTGTGCCAATAGCTACACCAACATGTTTATGGCTTTTTGGGATGAGGAAGTCTTAGTCAGGATGAATCTATATTTAGAGCATGTTAGATTTTATTGACGTTTCGTTGATGACCTCTTTCTCACATGGGAAGGCACATGTACTGATCTGAACCTGTTTCTGGTAGAATTGAATGAAACATATGAGTTCTTGAAATTTACCATGAACTATTCACAGACCAGGGTAGAGTACCTGGATGTGTATGTGGAGAGGCTAGGTAATGGTTTAATTAATACTGGGGTGTATAGAAAACCATGCTATAGGAACACCTATTTGCATAGAAGTAGCATGCACCCCCAGTATGTATTCAGGAATGTTATTAGAGGACAAGGAATGAGGTCCTCTAGGTTGCATGCGACAGAAGAGGGGTTCAACCAAGAGTTGAGTATACTGAGAAATAGGTTAATGGAGAGAGGCTATGGCCCCTCTGAGATGGATAGGAATTTGGATGGGATGGGTGACCTTAGACATGATGTAGCCAGACCATATTTTTCCCATAATGTTGAGGCTATTGGCCACCCAAATGATGTTACACATTTTGATGCCACTAAGGTTCCAATGTGTTTTACTACCGATACCAAACCAATTATGGAAATAGTTAGGAAGAACTGGCATATTTTGACCACTGACTTGGAGGTTAAGAAAATAGTAGGTGACAATCCTAGCTTTGTGTTTAAAAATAAACACAATTTAAAGAGATTATTATGCTATCCAAGAGATGAGTTGGTCCCATGAAAGTATTAAGGGTACCCATCCCTGTGGTAGCTGTAATTTTTGTGAGTATTTAGATACCACAGGATCTTTTGTACATCCTGATACAGGTCAAACTTTCCACTTTGAGGTCAGTGCGAGTTGCAGAACATCTCATGTGGTGTATTTAGCTAAGTGTGTGACCTGTGGGTCATTCTATATTGGGAAGACCGATAGATTTTTCAAGGGTAGAATAAGAGAACATGTCTACCACATAAGAATTGGAATTACTACTAATGCTCTATCGAAACATATAATAGCAGAAGGGGGGAGACCATACATTTAGGTTTCTTGTAGTTGATATAGTCAAACCTACAGTGCGGGAAGGTGATATATTAAATTTAACTGAGAGCAAGGAGGTTAGGTGGATTTTAAGGCTTAGGGCAGATAGGGGTAAGGGCTTGAATGAGAGGGCTTCTATTAAGCCCACACTAAAGTCCAGGAGATTAAGTGTTAAATAGTCCCTGTATCTGTGTATTTCAAATATTATTTTTACATTTATACATTTTTTATATATGCTCCTATTTATGTTTATGTATATTTATATTCTAGATAACTTATCTAAATTTAGACAATGGTTAGTGATGTTAATGTTTGTACCATTTTGTGTGGTATTACTTTAAATAATGTACCTCAGCAATATATGGTGGATTTATTCCAAGGATTGCATGGTTCATGTACTGCCTTGCTGCTGATTTCATTTACTTTATGGGTTAAGCCATAAAGATGTTATCCCACAGTTTTGAAGGGAGCCAGAGATGCAATGTCTGTGCTAGAAAATAGCTTGTAGCTCCTATAGGAAGACTGGAATGGTTTTATTGTTTTATGGTTTCCAGATGCTTTAATAAAACTTAGCTAAAGATCTAGTGTGTACTTAAGCATATAAGTGCTAAAAATCCTGCTAGCTTCTAGGGTTGATGATAGCATGGGAACCAGAAGTCAGATGACCATAGGATCTAGACTAATGGCTCTGGGGCCCTTACAAGCCTAACCAAGAGTTTATCCCCAAAAAAGAAACCTCAATCAGCACCTGTCACCCCTGTCAATGAGGGACACAGGTGAAACCCCTGGGACAAATTTGTGGTTACCCATCCACTCATCAAGGTTGCTCTTGAAGAGGGTCAGCAACGTACTTTGTTTGACGTGCATGGGAAGTCTATTCCAGAGATGGGGCAGCCTCTTGGAGACAAACCTGTCTCTCCAGCAGGTTTTGTTAATGTCACATATTAAATTTAAGCCTTCTGATCGGGTACTACATGAGGAGTTAGACTTATGGATATGGAGCATCTCTAGTAGAGCAGGGTCTGAGATTGCCTTGTAGATCAGACACAGATCACCTCTGAGCAAGCTGTATGATACAGAGTAGAGTGATAGTGATTTGAAAAAGGCACAGAATGTAGGTAACCAATAATAAAAACTGAGCCAGGATAGACCACACACGAAGCCTTTAATGAAACAGCAAAGGACCAACAAACAATACATAGGTACTAAGCGCTTTCTCCCATTCTTACATAGGGCATCTTCAGAGTAAATGTGAAGTTTCATAACATTCAAATTCTTATATCTTGAATTGTTAATGCCCCCTGTGTTCTTAACCAATAGCACATTACAACTCATTGATAGTATTCTGAAGTAGAAGCGTCAAGTACTACTAACAATCTAAAATCGAACGTTCTCTATAATCTTGCAGTGACTAAAAATGTAATCACGTAAAAACAATAAAAATGCCAAAAAAGAATGCAAAAAAAAGTGAATATAATGCATCTAAAGCCTACAAGTAATTAGTAATCTAATTTGCTTGTTGAGGCGAAGGAGGGAGTTTTTCCAATTGGGAATTTGTGCCTTTTTGCCCTTGAAAAGCAAACAAGTGACAAAAAGGCTCCACTCCGGATAAGCTTTATTGAAAGCTTAGTAAAAGCAAATAGCAACGATACTGTTAAACAAAGATACAGACTTTTAAGCGCTTTTTGTTTGTTCTCCAACAAACTTCATCAGAAAGTAATTATACAATACAAACACCTGATATTTAAGTATAAAAGTGCGGGAAAATCAAACCACTAAATTAAATTTTAAAGCCATACTGTCTCAACTGGTTGTGTGAATTTATACAACATTATAATAAATTAAAACAATGCCAAAACACTCCAAAAATGTCAGCTATGATTCATAGTTAATAATTAAGTTATTGTAATGTCTAAAAATATTCTAAACTTACAAAGATAAGTTATTAAAACAAATAGCTAATAGGAACAATAATAAACTCAAATAAAAAAGCAAAACATCAGACCAGCAAATAAAGTTATCTTTGCAGACTTCTTAGCTTCAAAATACAAGAAATGGAACAAGCCTCATTCAAACCTGGAAAGTTGAAGGCATTCAGCCTAATCTGCCAAAAAAGCTCCAACTCTTCCAGTTTGAAAGACTTGGACAACAGTTTCTTCCTTTTGTTGTAAAGCCTGTTGACAGACGATGTCCACTACATAGGTTTGTGTTTCCTTGAGGAGCAGGTTTTAGTTCTGTTAGGTATGGCTAAGTCCATGCAGTTATACAGGTGCTTGTATGCTGCACTGGCATATTCTTCAGCATATTTGTCTGCATTCTCTGAGTGACGGGGTGGTGTGAAGCTACTGATACCCTCCCTTAGAAGGTTGTAGTCAGTTTTTGAGAAGATTTTTAGCCTGGTTACAGCTGGGGGGGTTGGACAGGATAGATATTTCAAATGAGACAGACCGACAGTCTGATCTCACCAGGGAAGAACTTACTATGGGGGTGGTGCAGCGGTCACCCATGTTGGTCAGAACCCAAGTCTAGAATGCTATCTCCCCTTGTGGGGGATGAGACAAGCTGGTCTGGTGCATTAGAATTTCAAAGCATCATTGAGTGAATGCATTAGAGCAGGAATAGTTCACCCAGTTTATGGTGGGGTAGTTGAAGTCACCAAGGATCAGGGTGTTAGGAGGTACCTTGATGGACTCAAGTAGGTCCAGGTAGGAGTAGTGGGTGTCCTGAGTCATGAAAGGGGGGGTCTATAGCTGGCTATAACTTGGATGAGTTTCTTTCCAATTGTCAGTTGCACCTGGAGAAGTTCTAGTGCACCATCCTGGCAAACCAGTCTGGAGGTGTGCTTGTCTTTAATAGAAAATAGAAACTCCAACCACCCTTAGTCTTCCCAACCTCATTCTGGGGTCGGAATATGTAGAATGAGTTATAGCCTGGTAAGGCAGGGGTGTCCTCTGCAGCCTTGAACCAATTTTCCATGACTGCACAGATGTCAGCATCTTGCAGTGCTAGGAGAGCCTCCAGTGAGTACATTTTCAGGTTAAGGCTCCTACCATTAAGCAGCATGACCTTCAAGTTGCTTTTTGACAGTTCTATTATGCTGGAAGATTTGTCTGTGGGACATTGCCTAAAAAAGGCAGAATGGGGGAGGCAAGAGCCTTGGCCAGAATCCAGAATCCCAGGGGTGACAGGTGGAGGCCATCTCTGGCAAAGCATTGAGGCCTGTCACCCATGTCATCCCAGGCAGGCAGATACTGGATCCCCTTGGAATGACACCAGAAACTAAGCCAGTTGCTGAATTCAATTACTTTTTGTTGATATTGTGTTATCATTCTTGGTGATGGTAGGATACTGCTTAGGGCTAGGGTCATACCTGCCTGGGATACATACTCTGTCAGCTCAATTATGTCTCTCTTCATATAGTCCAGGGAGGTATGTCTCAAGTCATTCTCACCAACATGAACAATGACAGAGTCATACTTGTACCTGTTGTGGAGAAACTTAAGTGTGTGCATGATGTGTCAGATTCTGGCACTTGACAGACAACTGAACGTGATCTTCTCCTTGTCAAGCCTGGTGAGGGGGACATAGGTGTGTCTCACAACCACCAATGACTAGTATGTTTGGTTTAATGTTGTGGTTTATGGGCTGTATGAGTTTATTGTTATGCCTTATGGGCTGTGTTTGTGAGACACTGGTGTGTTATTTGCTGTCTCTGATGTGTTTGGTATTGTGTGTGGAATATTTGTGAATGTGTTTTGGAGGTCTCTGCTGTTTAGGTATGTTTTTACTGAGGACATCTCTATAGGTGGATGTGTGCTGTGCTTGGCTATGTGATGTGGGTGGTGTGCTGTTTGTGCTGGCAATCTTCTCTTTGTCAGGGGTACTGACTGAGGCATGAGAGAGCATGGATTCCAGGTTACTGATATAGATGCATTTCTCGCAAGTAGAAGAATTAAGTGCTAGGAGAAAAGGGTTGTCAGTGAACATGAGACAGTTGCTACATTGTCTCAGTATGCCCATATTGACCAGGCTGTCAGGAGAAACTGATGGGAATTGTCCAGAAATAGTGTTCTGAAACTTGGATAGACTTGGGGGAGAGAGGGTTTTGATAAGGGTTTGTCCACAAGAGTGTAGACTACAAAAAACTTCTTAAATGTAAATGAACTGGCCTGAAACCCAAGTGCTAAAACCAAAACTAAGAGGGTTAGAATAACAGACAAATGTAATCAGTCTACTAACAAGCAGTAATAAATACAGCAGAATAAAAACATTTCGACAAGAGCAAACAGGAAGAACACAATTATTTTTTTTGCTTGTTTTGTTTTGTGGAGAGGGAAAGAACAGAAGATAATTCAAGAATAAGAAACTAAGGCAGTTGGCCTTCCCAAATTCTCTCTCTGTACACAGTAAAATGAACTGATGAGACAGGACTGGGAGGAGTGTCCAAAATCAAAGAAGCAAGGGGGTAGTCCTACCCAAATGATCACCCTGTACTCAGTACAGTAAACAAATGAGATGGACTGTGAAGAGTGTCCAAAATCAAATTTACAGCAGGGGAGGGCAATTCCAAAGCCACCAAATTTAAGAATACACCAACACTAGGGAGGGAGAGTGGTAAAAACAAAATGCAGATACCGAGAAAAGCAATCTCAAGCAAATCAGTAAATGCAGCACAGTTGTTAACTAAAACAAAATGCAGACACAGAAAAAAGCAATCTCAAGCAAATCAATAAATGCAGCACAAGTTTGTCATCCGATGTACATAATGTCATTCTGTACAGAAATAATGTTTTAATATTAGAGGAGAGTGAAGTCTCAGAAGTATTCTGCATTCTGTCTTGGATCTGAAAACAAGGATCACTTACCCATCTTGCATTTCTCTATTCAGTAAGTAGGAATAGTAATTATTTTAGTCAATCAGGAACAGATAGTGAGACTAGCTAAATACTGTTTTTCTGTATCTGTGTGAAACTTTCCATGGGTGTTATTTTTAATATGTCCCGTGACTGAAACTGTGGTCCTTACTGTAAATAGATATTTAGTATTTTCATGTTCTTTATTATTTATTATTAAATATATTTAAACTTTTCATTGTGGCTGGTCTTTTATTTGCATATATTTATTTGGTGATAATTCTGGCCACTTCTGAAAGCCTTGCTGTTTGGTTAGCATTACCATTTGTATTAATATTAACTTCACTCAGTATAACTGGATACCCTTTTAAGAGCCTTTTAGTAACTGACTGGTGGCAGTGAAACTACCTTATAGTCTGGGCAAAGTTGGTAGAGTGGGTAGTCTGTGCCAGCCTTTCCCAGGGGTGTGTGCGTGTGTGTATGTGTGTGTGTGTGTGTGTGTGTGTGTGTGTGTGTGTGTGTGTGTGTGTGTGTGTGTGTGTGTGTGTGTGTGAAAATTAAATCTCAGAATGTGTGTGCCAGCTACAGGGAGCAGGGATGCAAAGCACTGGTTTCACAGAGAGGGTGCCGAACACAGCTGTGTCAGTGGAGAACCTTACTGGGGACCTGCAGAGAGACAGATATAGACAATTCCAAACCCCAGGCTGACTGTGTTCCGTGGGTGCTCTTAAGGGAAACTGTGCTTGATGTAGAGAGGTCTGCATCTAGAAATACTGAGCATATCCATTTGTATTCCAAATGAACACCCCACTCCAGTTTCAGTGGTGAGGATTCAGACTCCTTGATTACTGGCCCAGAGTGGAAACGTCACATGTAGTATTAAAGTTTGGGCATTCCCAAACTGCTAATAAACTAAATGCACTCTCTTTCCAGACTGTCTGCTAACCATCCAAAAGTATGGAAAGTAGAATATTTTACTATAAAAATATGCATAAGATAGGGGGAAATAAGCAAAGAAATTGAAAATTATATTTATGAGAGGTACAATAAATTACTATTCTGCAATACAGTGACATATATGTCGGGATCCATAAATAGGTAAGATCTGAAGACTCAGTACACACAGATCCATAAAATGGACAACAAGCAACTCTGCTAAAAGAAATGCAATGTTCGTGTTTTAAGAACCATAATTAAACTATTTTCATAAATGTATTCTTAAAAGAACATTTATTTGCATCACTTACTGTTGTCCTATTCTAAATCTCTAAGAAATGTAACAGTATTTATCACAAAACCTTTCAGACATCCAGACTCATTCATAAATTGAAAAGGTTAAGTGGAACTTACGTGTATTGTTTCATTGAAGTTTAAACACAGAGATTCACTTGCTATATGTCAATAAAATTGGAATGCTAGCCTGACTTTTTCTTTTGAAATATTTAGTAATTGAAAAGGCATTGAATTGCACTGCAAAAAATATATAGTTTTTGTATTCAAAATTGAACAATCTCATTCATTATTAATAATTTATAATCTTTGTTATGGGAATATGTTAAGTCTATGAGTTCAATAATTTAATAATTCAAAAAATTATGTTTCCTCCAGATTTATCATGAGCCCTGAAAGGTTTACTATCTTTGTTATTAGTGTATTAGTTAATAATATGTGGACTATGTATTAACTTGAAAAACAGATGATTAGAGTTTAATTAGTGAATCTAAACCATTCACAGTATTTCCAATAGCTCCCAGGCCTGTAAATATGAATTCTCCTTAGCCAAAAAAAGTATCTCTAGTTTTAGTAACTGCAGTTCTTCTTTGTCTCCTGCTTCTTTTATCCTACAAAACACAACCTCTGTTTTTTGTAAATATATGCTTAAACATGTAAGAATTTAAGACTTTAAGAAACTTAGCCAACTCACAAAGCTTCTACCTTTTCACTAATGTGTCACAATCATGGCCAACATTTTTGTTTTTGTTTAGTTCTATATCTACAGCTAATTAAACTAAACAGGCTCATTATTAACAATGCTGTATGAAATGTTAACACAGAAAAATCAGCCAGAAAGCACAGTTTGCCTTTCATAATCTTGTAAATATTCATACAGGAAATCTGCAATGCTATTAGAATATGATGTTGTCAAACAATAATGCCAGGACTTACTAAGCAATTGACATGGGATTTAATATTCTAAGAACATTGAAATCACTTTACTCCAACATATTTTACAAAGTCAATGCAAATAAATATTCAAAGGAAGCATTAGCATTCAGCAGATTACATTTATCTAACAAGTTCAATTTATGAGCCACGAAAAGAGTTGAAACTACAATATACCTTTGACAGATTTATAAGACAACTGTTTTGTTCAGTATTCCAGCCGTCAAAACTAAAGCAGGAAATAATTGTTGCTATGAACAGATGCTTGTCAAATTAAAGATTTATTCATTGGTAGCTTGATAACAGAGTAATCAGTCTGATAGGCAGGTGAACAAATACATAGATTTTATCATATTGTTAGAATTATTTCACAGATAAAACAGTATAATCATTAATCATTCTCTCCAATTCACAAAATTAAGTTAGTTTAGCATCAGGTACATTTACTGCTAGACACCAAGGCATGTAGTTTACCTCCTGGGATGATTTTAGACACCAAGCATGACTCTCCACCAGTCATTTACAAAATAAAGCAATATGGTGCCACGAAAGGTAAACAAGCTATTGAGTTACTTCATTTAGGGATCTCATGAATACATTTCTCTCTCTCTCTCTCTCTCTTTCTCTTTCTCAAGCACATTGTTTATGTCTGCCTGCAGTACTGTTCTCAGTTTGAGGCACACTTATTTAATTGTCTTTCGTGTAACCTTTTACACTGTGTGTATTTTTTAACTTATATTCTTATGTTTTAAGCCCCATCAATGTATTTATGCTTTATGCACTTAATTTGTACTCTAATTCTAACATTTGTGGAGCTTTTCTCTTCAGGCCTGCACTGACATGGGCTTGATTACCCAGACAGCTTTCTTGGTAAACAAATGTAAATAAATAAATAATGTTTTCCACCTGTCCACTTACAGGTATGTATCTACCCATAAAGAGCTCTTACATCTGAACTAATGGGGACTATATCTGCACCATGTTAAAGTCCCACCAGACGCCTGAGGATCCATTGAAAAGTCAGCAGCATCTGCAAAACCTAAAACCATTTTCAAATCTTGACATAATGCTAACCCATTGAGAAAAAGACATGGCATCTTCCAAGCCAGGGCTAAACCTAAGAAGATGGAATGACAGAGTACTGTATTCCAGAGGCCTGCTTTGTTGTGTGAGTTGTGTGAGTAAGAGTTGGGGCTTAATCCTGGAGGTTAGAAGAGGCCTCATGCACTCTCTGGTCACATGAGCATGCTAAGGTGCATGTAGATGTAGGCTCTTCCTGTATGCTGGGTCACTAAGAAGAAGTTGAGAATAAAAAAGGAAAAACTGGGGTGACCTGAAATACGATAGGGTGGATATCCAGGTCAAAGGTAAAAAGAGAAGAATTGGAGTAGTTATTACTTAGCTGCATGAATGGACAGAGAGGTTGCTCTTCCAGTTTAGGAACTTGTCAACAACCACATAATAAAAACAGTTATCAAAAAAATTAACCATTCCTTGACCATGTACTTCACTAATGTGGTGTGATCTGGCATTCAGAATGTGATGAACAAGTGGCTTGGAGGCAACAATCAGTCCTGTAGTGTGGCATTATTAATACTTGGGTGCACAACTAATAGAAAATGTCTCATAGATCAAAGACCTGTAGGGACATCTGTTCTTGTCTCTGATATACTGTCATCCATTGCGTACAACAGAACAAGGACTAGGTTAAAGGTTAACGTGAGAATTGCCCAGATCATCTCGGTTCAAAGTAGGACCAATCAGGGGTGTCCTTTATCCCCATTGCTTCTCACCCTGTATTTAGAGTTGTTGGTGGAAAAAATAAGGATTTCAGAGATATGAGGTTGCAAAGGAAGACTGGAGAATTCAAATTGGTGATGTTTGTCGATGGTGTCATAGTGTTTCTGACCAATCCAGACAGAGGCTTGGATAGATTCTTTCAAATGCTGAGACAGTTTGGCAGAATAGCAGGATATAAGGTTAATGAGCAGAAAACAAAAGCTGTTAAATACACCCCATCCCACCAGATGGTATAGGATCTTCCAACCCTATAGGAATATTATAAGATGAAATATCCAGGGATCTAGATTGCAGTGCAAGCAGATGATTCCCTATCACAGACCTGGTCCAAGATGTTGGGGAAAAATACAAAACCTAGTAAGGAAATGGAAAAGGTCAAGACAGATATAGATCAAAGAGTACAGACCATAAAAATGTTTGGAGTAACACTTATCTTGTATTTTGGGTGGGTATTCCTTTATATTCTAAGTAAGGGAAAAAATGGAAGACCTTCATTGGGTTTATTTCAAACTTTGTTTGAGATGGACATGGACCCAGAGTGAAATGGGAAGTGATGATGGGGCATAGTGATGCCCAATGTATTACAATATCACACGGCTACCCAACTAAGGCTAGGATACTATCTACAAGATAAAACATATTCTGCCAACTAGAGAGAATTAATTTTAGACAAAAAGAAGGAATATTAAGCTGTTGAAAATCTGGGATTCTGAGCAGTGGCAACAGATGGAGTAGAAAAAGATAGCTATAGGCACCATTTGAAATGTATGTTAGAACAGAGGGTTACAAAGAAACTAGACAAATGGCAGGGGGTTGACTTAAAGTGTACTGTGAAAGGAAAACCATCTTTCAAAATAAATGTGTCCATCACTAAAAACTGGCCATGAAAAACTAGAAAATATTTTTTGAAAGTGATTAAGGAAAGAAAATGAAAAAGTGACATGCAAGGAGATAAGGGATGAATATGGGTGCAAGTATCTAGCCTTTTGGGTATTATGGGGAGCTATAACAAAGAAACAATAAAAAGAGGTAAAAGTAAGCCGTCATTGATTCAAATCTTACAGGAGATAAGGGGACAACAGTATACCAGAAACAGATTAGTTAGCAGAATATCTAAGGCTTTGTTGGAAATTGAAAAGGAATGCGATAAGGAGGTGCTGGTATCAAAGTGGGAGAAGAAGCTATAAGTATAACAAGACTGGCAGATCATTGATAGACGGTATGTGACTAAGGCAAGAACATGTCAAATCTTTGGATGGAAGTGTTTACATAAGTATTTTTACATCCCACACAAATTAAATAAGACATTCCTGACAGATAACACTAATTGTTGGAGATGTCAGGAGATGGTATTGGGAGATTCCTTTCTGAAGTTAAAACAGTTTTCATTTAGTCATAAGTCACTTGGTTGAGAAAATATTGGGGAGTAATTGGGAAACAATGAAGCATATTACTTATTAAATTATTAAATTATAAAAGGTAACTGGTTAGCCGTGCCCTTAAAAGGGAACTGGTCACACAGCTGTGGCTAGTTTCAAAAAAAATTGCAAGAAAATGGAGATCATTGGAAACTCCAATGCTGGAAGAAGTATAATTAATGAAAGAACTTAAGCAACAGAAGAACAGTTACTAAAGGGGAAAGAAAATCAAGTACTATAGAAATAAGTGGAGACCATTGGACAATGTGATAACATAAAGTACAAAGGGGAAGAATGGTCAGGCAAAGCTAAAAAGGTCATCCTAGGGCTCAACAACATGAGGGTATGGGAAAGTAACTGAAAAGAAATGAAGGTGATTACATTAAAAAATATATTAATGAATCCAGAGGGTAATGGTTGAAAGTATTTGTACTTAGGCACTGGCTGGCCAGTTATTTTGTCTAACCAAAAAAGAAAGGTGCTATAAGTCAGTTAGTCAGCAATGTTCATATATAAATCCAGAATTAATGGCAATGTCAGCAGCCATTAAATGCTTTGTGCACCATGCATGACAATTACACCGATTATTGTACTGGAGAAAAATACAAAATAAAAGGCAGTATTTTTAAAAATAAATAAATTGTGTTACTATACTGAGTGCTCTTTGGGTCTTTTTTATTTAACTTATTGCATGTCGTTTTTCAGTTTAGAACTGGTATCTTGAAGCTATGTAGCTTTGCAGTGCTGTAATTGGGGGAGGCATTAAAACAGAAAATTTTGAAACCCTTGGTTAGGTGGATGCCATTGGTTTAAAAACATATTTTGTTACTGATAATGATAGTGTTTTGGTCTCATGAGAAGACAAATGTTACTAAGATCTCTTTTGATAACCCTAATGATTTAGGACAGAAAAATGCTTCTCTTAACTTACAAATAACTTTTAATATTAAATACATTTAAAAAGTGAGGACAAGAAGTTAACATCTTTAAACAGTTTCTAAATCTCCTGTGATACAGTAAGTCCCTTTTAGATCAAGTACTGAAGCAGCCAGGGTTTATTAACACTAGTATGGGACTGATGAATAATTGGCGTATGGTGCAACAAGAAACCAGAATGGAATTTTATAGTATGTTATTGTAGATCAGACTAACATAAAATGTGGAAAAAAGAACAACCAGAACATTATGAAATATTTTTCCTTGCTCAACACAGAACAGAACTATCAAGTTTACTTTGGTAAGCTAAACCAGAAACTAGATATTGAGACTGAAGCTAGTGAATGAATACACAAGACAGAGATAAAGTAAATTATGAGAATAACTCTGTTTTTAATTATGGCAGAAAATGTATAACTGGCAAACAAGGATTAAGTGTGCTGAAGATGATTAAAAAAAAAGGCAGAAATAAAGTTGCTTTTAAACAGTCTGCCACAGATGTTACCTTCAAAGAGAATGATAGTGGCCAGGTATTCAGGATCCATTTCTTTTTTACATGCTAATGAAACAGAAGTTGTAAATGCCACAAAAAAAAATGTAGGACAAGAAGAAAACTTAGAAGTGAAGACAAGTATTGAAGCCAGTGACAGAAATGTACTATTATTAACCTGTCCAATAAAGTCTTTACAAAGTATGAACTGTCTGTTATTTTCTGTTTAATGTTTCACCAACCAGCCTAAACCTATATGAATCAAACACATTTTCAGAGGCGACCCAATGGGGGGAAACCCCCAAAGTATAGGTTCACTTTTGGAAACAAAACAATACATTGAAAATAACTGCATACAGATTTTCATTTGAGATAAAAGAACATATTACAGAAGCAACATGAAACGACTTTACATGTGCAATACATTTTTCTAAGAAATAAATCACACTCGAGAATTTTTCTTAGATCTACACCATTACATAACCATGTAAATACTATTAACACGACCGAAGCATGATCCATTATTTTAGTATCTAATACCATCTCATTGTTGAAACAGTACATTATATTAGAGGTACACGATTCATTCAAAGATGCAGTCCATGCAGGAGAAGTAAGACATCTTACTTTATTCAAATAGGCAATGCACAAAATGTAAGTGTAATCGATGTACAAAACGTAAGTAGAATAGATATGTGACTTTAAATTTATGTTTACTTGTGTGGATTTGTACTTCTCGATTAGTAAACCATTTGACACCAACTGTATCTATATATATATATATATATATATATATATATATATGTATATATATATATATATATATATATATATATGGATTTGCAGTGGTGGTGTGAATGAGGGTGTTAAATGGCATTGCAGTATACACATTATTATGTTTGAGAGAAATATTTTGCTTTGTTATTTGAAAGATGTGTTCTTGATTGCTTTCATGTTGTTTGGTAACGTGTTCTACTATATAGTCAGACAGAGTCAGATATGAACTTGGGGCTTAATCATCACATCTGGTGTTTTTTTTTTTTTTTTTTTACACTTAATAGAAGATTGACTGAAAAATGTAGTTGCTTTATGTGTTAGGCAAGATTATCATGGCTGTGAGATCAGAATACAGTTTTGCATATAATAGCATGTCAAAAAATGTTAGCTGTATATGCTTTATTTTTGCTTTTGCACAGCATCCAGTTTAGGCTTTGCAAGATAAGTGATATGAGTTGGGTGGCTTGTTTGTGACAAATTTTACAAACTTGCTGGTTGTAGCAAGTACATTGGTTAAGTTTTCTAGAGGTTTCTCATGACAAAGATTCAGTACTTGTGGTAACAACAGTGCTTCAGCTATTGTCTTTCTTGCTGCTGGTTGTAGGTTGTGCTTTGTCTATATAGAAACCCAGTCTTATTGTGGAGGTTTGTTATTAGATTTCTAGTCTGTTGTTGAAAGGAGTGGTTACTATCAATAGTTATTCCAAGATATTTCCACTGTTAACTTACTTAATTCTCAGAAGTGGGCCAAACAAGGAAGAAGTTGTCTGTTTGTTTTGTAAGTTTATGTTTATTGTTGCTGAAGGGCATTATCTGATGTTCCTTTTCATTTAGGATTAGGTAATTTTCATTGAGTTTGGTGTGTAACATACTGAGAGGTGCTTGATACTGTCTGTATTGTGGACAATGGTAGAATAATCAACACATTATATTAGGGTGGTTTTGTTCGTGCAGAGGTATATATCATTGTCAAATATATAGAGATGGAGACTCAGAACTATTCCTTGTGGAACTCAAATTTTGATGATGAAGCTGCTACAGACAGCATTATCACAACAAATTATTTTCTGTTGTTGACGTATGATTCAAAACAACCTAAAACAATGTTGTATGAGTAGTATACCACATTAAATGCTTTGTTAAAGCTTAGGAATAGGGTAGTCATAGGTTTCTTATTGTGAAAGCTTGTGATTACTTTCTGTAGAAATTTTAACAATGCTGTTTGAATGCTGTGACCTGCCCTAATTTCAGGCAGTATTGCTGTAGTTGTGTCATTGGCTGTCACATGATAAATGAGTTGATTTGAATGATTCATTTTCGATAAAGGGCTTAAAATGTTGATAGGGCTACAGTTTTCAACTTTGTGTGGTTCATTGTGATTGACCTTTCTTTTCCATTGCTTTCCCTGGTACAAAAAATTATTTTTTAGAAAATTACATATTAACAAGCTGTAAAAAATTTCAGAAACCCCTCTTCCTTTATTCCTACAGATCATCCCATTATTATAGCATCTTAGTCTGCCTTATTTACAGAAAAGAATTAAACATCTCTGCTTGCTATAAAAACATATAACCTGAGTAGAGATAAGTGGCAGGTAATGAAACATTTAGGGAACGATAACACAACGGCTATAAATATGGCTGGTAAAGGAGGGGCTGCTGTGGCACAAGACACTGGGAAGCATTTCTTATAGTCGTATATCTCAGGTGAATGACTTAGTAAGAAGGTTAATAGAAAATTATATGAGTACACATAAGATGGAAATGTTCCTATTTTCACAAGAAGCTCTTGAGGAAGGTTTAACAGATGCTAGATTCTGTGATTCTCTAAAGGCAGAAAGGCCTGTAATACAGTATATATTTACTGCTAAAATGACATACATCTTTAGAAAATTCACCTAGCTGATTCATTATTTTTGCCACTGGTAATTTGACTGAACCATTCTCACCTTCTTAAATTTGAATCTATGACCACTGTTAGACTTGTCAAATTTTATGTATAGAACACAGCAAATGAACCTTATAGAAGGCATTGAAAAAAGACTGTTTGGTTGTTAGCTGCAATGGATGTGGATGTGAAGTCCACATAGATGTCAATAAAATCAAGTTTGAAGACCATACGATTTGGTTAAAAGTCATAAAAATATACAAAAAGGCAAGAAATGTCTTCCTTTTGGAAATCTTGGAAAACATTCTTAATAAGAATGTATTTGTGGCACCTAATAAGATGTTGCATCAAATGCATGGTAAACAGGGATCATGGTTGCCCACACATAAGCTAAGCTAACCATGACATGATAGGAGAGGTGGGAGATATGCAAGTTAACATTTAACTGCTTTTTTCCTGTAATCTGGTCTTTTGGAATTGTTCTGCTACTGTTACATAGAAAGGAGAATGGTATGGATGGAAGCTCTTTCTTTTTTTATCTGCATGGATGCCACCTTTATTTCATGTTTGAAGTAAGTGTCAGTACCAAATAGCTCTCATTCTTTGATGCATTATTTACTGCTGAGAGTGACAGGACATTAAATACAAAACTGTAAAGAAAATGACCAGTTTGCAATATTTCAATGATGTTTGACTGACATCACCCATGTTGCATTTTGAACAACACACCAAATTCTCAACCTATGAGGCTGAAATATATCTCCCTTGTGGAGTTTTAGATGGGGGTTATAGTACGGATTTATTGGATGTCTGTAAACAATAGGAAGGAGCTGTTGAAGAGAACATGTGAAAGGCTTTTGAAGATGTTAGATTTATGGCAACATAAATGTCTAAGGCTAATATACTCAGTGTGTTAACAGCAATTTATATAATATTAAATAGAAACCCCACACTTAAGAAATGGAGGGGGTGATAAAGTGACAATAATATCTACAACGGAAAAATTATAGGTCAGTAAGTGACAACAAATTACATTACTACTACTAACACTACTGGAGGGTATTTTCCACATGGTAGTCAGGTGGACTGTAAATATATAAAGAAAACTCGAACTTTTAAGGCTAGACTTATGTGGAAATAGTTTAGAACTCAGCACTTTATTAATGGTCAGTCTGAAAAACATGTGTTTAGCGCTTTGCATCTCTGGATGTTTTTATGTAGGTTAAATAACAGAAGTCTGAAGACCAGGCTTACTAATAAGATGCATTGGAAGACAAAGACTAACAAATTCTCCTTATATACATTTATTAATGGATAAATTTAATGTGGATTGATAGGCTATATCTACAGAAATAAGTGATAACAAAGAAAACATTATTATGAGACATGAAAATAAATTCTTTAATCAGACTGAAAAAGTTGACTCCATTATAAAATGACACGTTTGAAATGAAGTTGTATCTGAGGTATTAGAGATGCAAATGAAACACTACGTAAGGCTACAACTAAGTAGTAAAAACTCGTTAGTGTATTCATTCATTACATTTTTTCATGCAAAACACTATTATTTTATATAAAGATAATATATGCATCTGCTAGCTTGTGATACTGTTTTCGAACTTTTTATTTTGTACAACCTGGTTAGGTTTGACAATTGTTGACTTTACTCTTGTTTTATATTGCTGAATATCATCCAGTCTCTTACTTGGGCTGAAATAAGCCAACAAGCAATAATTTAAAATCTTTGATGGAGTGTTAGTGTTCTATACCCCTAAACGGAGATATGAATGCCTGTCATGCTATTGCAAAGTAACATAAATCTACAAAAGCACCTTCTTATTTAGTGGTGCCTACAGTTACTATTTCAGTGCTGATTTTTTATTTATTTTATCTGCTCAACAGGTCAAGTTGGATGTTACATTTTACACCCGTGAAATACATTTTCAAGAAGTTTTGTCTTTTAGAGCTGCTGCTGGAGCATGGTAGACATTCCATAACTGCCTGCTGATGTGTTGTTATGTTTAGTTTGGCTGATCAGATCTCATGACTGAGTTTCTGTAGTTTTTTTTTCATTGCTGCAGATCTTCCTTGGTGATAGAATGCTACTAGCTCAGCTGAACTTTGTCTTTTTGCATATCCAGCAGTTTAGCTCTGAGGGTGAAGACTACAAGCTGTTAATCAACTTCCTCAAATAATCCTGGGTTTGACTCCCTTGATTTCCAATTGCAAACTGTGTGACAGTGTAAGTCACTTAACTAGTGACACTAGATTACTCTTGAAAAGGATGTGCTCAGTGCGCAAAGATTTTTTTGATCATCTGCTTTCTTAAGTGGTTAAAGAAAATATTTTTCAGTATTAACTATCTTCACTATAATGTCAGAAGATTTTTTTCTTTTTGGATATCTGCAGCATTTTAACTACTGCTCTGGACTGTTAATGGTTTCTCTTTTTGTTTTCTTAGCATTATTACTGAGGCTTTCTAGCCATTTTTGTCATGTCATTAGTCTTTTTATATAAGTCCATATTATCTACTCATTTGTGGTTTTCTTTTAAATTACTAGCTCTGTTTTTTAAATGTACACCCTTAACCCAGCTATGGTGTTCACCCACCTCTTGTGTTCTTCACTGTCCCTGTCTCTTGTCTTGTATGTCCTGTCTGTCAGCAATTGCTTCCTTACCTTGCCAAATTACCTGACTCAGATATACACGTGCCCCTTCCCCAACATTTCTCTCTCTCTCTCTCTCTCTCTTCAAAAAAAATAGGGCACCTGTCCCAAAAAAATTTGCTCCATACATAGCTCGCCATGTTGCACACATATTTACTTGACACACTTGATTTGATCCAGTTGGCTATACAACATGATTATTTTGTTTTCACCTCTCTCTCTGGAGGTGACAGTCTAAATTCAGCCAATCTTCTGTATATATGATCAGTTTTTATGGCACATTCTCAGTATACATCATATGTTCACAATGCATACATTTGTTGTCCACCCCCCAAGGAATAAAACCCTGGGGGCTCAATATTTTTATACATATATATCAACTACACTACAAAGTGTAACATATAAACTTGTGTGCTCCCTCATGGATAGGGCCATTTGATAGTGCTGACAACCTTGCTCTGCTAAACTGAAATATGCAACTATGCTCAGTAAGGGTACTTGTGTTTTTAAACAACTAGGCTTCTACACATCTAGGATACATTGTACAAGTAGGCTACTGGCCTCATATGAACCTATGAATCTATGTGCCTATGCAGGCCTCACAAGCTGTTGTCCCCCCTACATGGCCTGCTGATGTCATCTAACATAAGTTCATCTGCAGCCATGTAAAAGTCAGACTTGTGCCATGGTGCTTGCATAAAAGTACTGAGCTCTACAGTCTGTATACTTAGGCAGGGGTTCTGTTCTCACTGCAGTCGTGTGTGTGTGTGTGTGTGTGTGTGTGTGTGTGTGTACTCAGAAGACAGTAGTTACTTCTCCAATGGGATGGCTTGCTAGTCTTTTCATACTTGCAGAAGCCTACATATCCTTTTCATGCAGCCCTCCCAACCTCTTGTCTCCCACATGGCCTGCTAATGTCATAAACTACCACTATAAGTTGATCTGCATGCATGTAAAAGTCAGACGTGCTGCAGCGCTTACATATACTACTGTGTTCTGTAGTGTGCATACTTAGGCAGAGGTTCTGTTCTCACTGCAGTAAAGTGTGTGTGTGTGTGTGTGTGTGTGTGTGTGTGTGTGTGTGTGTGTGTGTGTGTGTGTGTGTGTTTGTGACAGATGTTGTCTGACATTACAGAGATCATTTTACACCAGCATGCAGTACACTGTTATCACCACATGCTCAACAGACAATGCTGATGTAATCACCTATATGAGATTATTGCATATACAACCATCCCACAAGGCCAGGATCAGACACTGACCTGGAGCCCAGGCCAGGATCAGACACTGGCCTGGAGCCCAGGCAGATGTCACATTAGGTTCATATGAAGCTACTAGGTAGAAGGAAAGGAGAAGTTTGCCCCAAACTGTCTGGTAACAGGTTGGTGATGTCCTCAAGGTCAGTATGAGTGGTGCCATCCACTACTAGTTGGGTACAAAGCTGGGCCTTCACTTTTAGATGTCTGACATAGCTAAAGAATTATTTCTGGTTATCTTTAGCTGGGGATGCTACTTTAGGTTTGTATGTAGCTTTAGAGGACTTTTCAAGATTGCTAATTTCCCTGTTCAAGCTGTGGAGGGTGTCTTTCCTCTGTTGAGTCAGTTCCCTCTTGTTCTTAGATATTACTTTCTTCCCCTTGTTTTATAACCTATGTATGCTTGATGCCCACTAGGATGCCTTGTTTTCTGTGAAGAACTTGTTTTGATCCATTCACATTCAGCTGACTCTATCCATTTGTATAGATGTTTGTACAGGCCATTTGTGTACACCTCTGTATAGCAGTCATTGTTGACAGTAGTAGCAGGGAATTTGCAACTCTTTATAGCATCGATTAGGGACCTATACTTTGCTTTGGGGAAATGTTTCATCCTTTCTGCTGTTTGGGGTTGTCAGGTATGATTGTGAATGTCAACGAGACTGAATTGTGATCTGACCTGACCAGGGGGGCCAACACACAGGAGTTAGTGCATTGAACCACTATGTTGGTCAGTACTAAGTCTAGGACATTCAAGCCCCTTGTTGGGGTACAGACTATCTGTTACACAGCATGTGTAGTAACAAAGTCCAGGAACCTTAGGCTGAGTGTGTCTGTGTACATATATGACTCTAAATTGATAAAAGGATAGTTGAAATCACACATGACCAAGGTGTTTGGCTGTCTAGTGAGTGACTCAATTAGGTCCAAGTAGGCAGAGTGGCCCTTGTGGTTCAAGGTGTGGGACTTATAGCTATCAATGATATGGAAGGGGGGGTTTACATACAGTTAGTTGGATTTGGAGTAGCGCTACAGAGTTATACTCTTTGACCAGTCTTGCAGTGTACTTGTCTTTAATGAAGATGCATACACCTCCACCTTTGGTTCTTTCATGCTTGTTTTGATGTGTGAAAGGCACTGTACCCCTTCATGGCCAGGGTGGCCTCTGTGACCTTGAACCATGTCTGTGTGACTACGCAAACATGTGCATCTTCCAAGGTAAGTAGTTTTTCCAGTGTTTCCAGTTTCTGATTTACACTCATTGCATTAAGCCGCATAACCTTCAGTTTGTCTGTGGTGGATTATTTTATGTTGGAACTTTACTTCTGACATTGCCTAAAAAGGCCACTATAGGGGAGGCAAGCACCTTCATATAGTTCAGTGGGGTACATCTCCAGTCATTCACTGCAACATGGACTATGACAGAGTCATAACAGTACCTCTTGTTGAGAGATTTTAGTGTGTGTGTGTGACCTGATGGACCCTGGCACCTGTCAGGCAGCTGACTGTGACCTTGTTTTTGTCCAGTCTACCAAGTGTGCCTCACTTTGGAGTTGCTTATGAGCAAGACATTTGGTTTTGAGTTGTTTTGCCTGAGGACTTATTGGCTGAGACACTGGTGCATGTATAATTATGTGTAGTGGATTCTCTTGGGTCTGCACTGTGTACAGTAGGTTTGCACCTGGGAGGTCTCCGATCTTTAGATAGGTTTTTAGTGGGTACCCCCAAGTATGTGGGTTTATGTGTTGGGAGCTTATGTGCAACATGTTTGATATCAGGTTTGTTTTTATGTGAGAGAATTGATTCCAAATTCATAGTATAGCTGCAGCTCTCACATATTATATTAATTTGTTTAAGCAGTAACTGGTTGTCAGTATACATGAGGCAATTGCTCTGTTGTCTCAGGATGCCCATGTACATCAGGCTGCCTGGAGACATGGTGAGAAACTATCCATCCATTATGGAAGCTATGTACCATAGTAACTAGAGGGGAGTGGGCTAGACGGACCAGGTTTTGGTGTAAGACTAACAAAATGTATCTATTCTATGGTGGGCTAGGATTACATAAATGTGTTAATGTTTCACAATGCATACATGAGTGCTCACAAGGCAGCAGTGCAAGCTCTGAGCAGCTACGATAAACTGAGTGCAAACACCCCAAAACACAACACTGAAATACAAGCAAAGTTAAACTATTTTAAACAAGTAAAACAAGGGAAAGGCCAGCAGTGAGTCTTATTCCAGCAGTCCCCAATTCAGATGGGTTCTTGGCTGCACAGTTCTGCCACAAGGGTGCAGGGGGGACATCTTAATGTAAGAGGGCTGGTTTAAGTGCTGCAATGATACCAAACAGTCTACCAAACAGTCTAGATTCAGCAAGCCTGAATCAAGCCTGTGCTATAAAATGCAGAAGTCCTAGAAATCCAAAGTGTAGATAGTTGCAATCACAACAGAAGAACAAACATTTTAAATAAAGCAGCAATCTAGTAGAATACCCCAACAAGAGTGTAGACAACAAACCTTCCTAGTGTGAAATAAGTGGTCTGGAACACAAGTCCTTAAAAAAGAACTAAGTCACTTTCAGAATAACAGGCATAATAACCCATCAACCAGCAGTTCCCAGCTTAGAAGGGTATAGTGTATTCTCCCCTGCCAAAGAGTCTGCACCACAAACCTTCCTAATGTAAAATAACTGGTTTGGTGGCCAGGTGCTTAAACCATAACAAAGAGGCTTAGAACAACAGCCACAATAAGCATTTAACCAACACTTCTCAGCTCAGAATGGCATAGGCTACCCTCTCCTCCTACCAGAGTGTAGACTACAAACCTTTGTAAGGAAAGAAGTGCTTAAACCAAAAGTAACAGGCTTAGAATCACAGTTACAATGCAATGTGATACCAGACAGATGACAGTGACATGTCTGTTAATCTATCCATCATGTCATGGTTAGTAGGACCTGTGTTATCTTGATGAGGAAGCCCTGTGGTCCATCCAGCTGCTCATGCGTCTGGTGAGGTTCCTGCAAAAAAGAGCATTAATCTGTATTACTGTTCTGATGAGTTTGACTACAGTGCTGTCATACAACCTTGTGATCTGCATGTGATGGCGTGATTTATGATATACACCATACGTATGTACTGGAAAACATTAAAGAGAAAGGTTATAAAGTAATGACACATTGCAGTTCCTGACTTCACAACCCTTACAGGAGAATACACTAGAAAGTACTGTCATGATGATGCTATCCACTGTATCATTTCACAAGGGAAATATAACTGACAGGTACAATTATCAGTTCAACAACACAAATGCTGATATACTAGGCAGTAATGTAGATATGCAACCTGTGCATTAGATACAAAGCTTTTGTATCCCTGAATCCAAAAAAAAAAAAGAAAGAAAACAGGGAAATGGCACAGTTATCATCACTTGCACAGGATGTTTGGGGGGGGGGGGGGCAGGAGGCCTAGGCTGACACAAAAGGTTGGTGATTGTGTGTCAGGTAGAAAGTGAAGTGGCAGGCTGTGTGTATGTCTGTAGGGTCCTCTATGTGAAAGTGGTAAGTGAGAGTCTGCATGAACACAACCAAGCTCAGTACTAGCTCTACATTTTGGTATGTTGGACAGGTGTGAGCCATGCATGGTAGAGGTGGCATTGTTGCTCTGCCAGGAGTTACACTGACACCTCCATGCCCAAGGTCTGCTGGAGTGCTGCTATCCGAGCATGTCTGATGCCTGCTGGATGAGCTCCCTTCATGGGAATGCCCAGGACTATGACCCCATGGTCTGCCACATATGGAAGCATGATTGGGAATGGCCACATTGGCTCTCAGTAGATGTTGTGGCTGACCTCTGCCCATGAGGACACTGTTCCTCTCCCAGCTGATGTTCCATCACAGGTACTGCTCATTCCATGACAGACATCCCTTGGTCCATCACAGCCACCCCTTGTTCCAACTCGTCATTCATCAGATCCAGGCAACTGCCGACACGGTGGAGGGAGTCATGCATGTCAGATTGTACCACATCCACAATTCTGAATATTTGTCTGGAGCACATTTCTGAACATGCCTGTGCCTCCATGATGGCCCTAAACACATTTTGAGTGACATGAGAAGAGACACCTGCAGCAGGTGGAGGAAGACAGCAAATCCCCTCCAAGCACCCCTATCAACCCTCCTGCATGGCACCTCGCCAACACTTTGGCTACAGCCAGACTCAACAGGCACTGAAGCCATAGTAGCCACACTTCTCTGCTCAGTGTTATTGCCCTCCACCTCAGTAGGCTAGAAAGGCATAGGCCTACTGGCTGTGCTCAAGGGGAAAAGGGAGGGGGTGGCTGGATGTCAACATCTGTGTCAGATTCATCCTGTGCATCCTCCTGACTGTGCCTTAGTTTTGCCACCATCACCATCAGTGTCTGATGAGACACTGACATCAGGTGGCACAGGGCCCACACTCATACTGTCATGATCACCTGTGATAAAAAGGGAGAAACACAGGTATACATTAATACCTGCACTGCTATGGTGCAATATATGCTGAACAGCTAACAGTGCTACCACTATAACAGACAGTATAGCAATACACACAACAGTCCTAAAATGACACATTAGATTACTAGAAATTGATCAACAGTACTGAAATAACTTGATTTGGCTTACCACCTGCAGAATGCCTACAATGCTGGATTCCTGGTGGTCCTGAAAGAAGTTAAGCAAGAGGTAATGGTTCTACAGCAGGGCCACCTCCAATTATTCTCTGGTCTGGGGCAACAGCAGCTGCATGCCTCTGTGCAGATGTGAGTATGTCAGTGGCCCTGTGACACACCTGCTTATGAGTATGGCCATGGCTGCCCATGGCATTTATGTTCTCAACAATTTGCTGCCATATCTTCAGCCTCCTTGGCATATTGGGACAACCCTTTCCAAGAATGAAAGTGCCATGCTGACGTTGTGAGTCTACTGTTATCATGTTTTCTGCCTCACTGAAGGGGGATCTGCATCTCAATGACATTTTTGGTCCTAAAACACAACAGAATGATAATACACACTACTATCACATAACTACAAACTAACTGTTACCAGATAAAACAGTTAAGGTAGGCAGTCAGTAGTACCCACTGGAAAAACATAAAACATATGACATATGTGGAATACTAACAGGCAGAATGCAAAACAAGGAGAGCAGCAAGGGCATCATATCCTTGAATGTGCCATATCAGTAACTCAGCTGTGCCACCCCCCCAAAAGAACACTCCTTTCTAGTTTGTGACATAACAGTAACGTCTGTATGCTTTCCCTACCTACTAAAGAACAGGCACATGAACCACTTTGCCAATAAAACACACTGGAAATGTTAAACATGCATTCAAAGGACCTGTCGGTGAAACATATGTATATATGCATCACGCAGCTTACTATTTTCATGTATTGTCAATCATTTGTACTACTGAAACAGCTTGGCAAACATGGCCATGCCATCAGTACACTTCTAACTAATGCATACAGATTTCAGTGCAAAAGGCTTTGCTTCACATTATTCCTTAGTATATTCCAGCATATGCATTATGTAAGTATAAAATGACAGCATACCTGCTGGAGTTCAATACTCCTCTGTAAAGATAGCTTGGAAAACAGCTTGGTTTGCTAAACATGTAGCAAATATCTTCACCAGCAGTTTGGTTAGCTACACATTTGCCTTTTTTATAATGGAGTAGATTATTAATAAACTGCATCTGTCTAGGCTGTGTTTCAGAGATGCTAATTAAAGCATAAGCAGCTGAATTGCATGCTAATCAACCAATCTGGTGGAGCTATTCACAAAGTTATAAAGCAACCATTTAGACTCCGTGTTGTTTTTTTCCTGTGGATTTCAAAAGTAGTGGAGTACAGACACAGAAAGTCTACACAGACAGAATGTTAGGAGCTGCAGCTGCTGCTTAATTCCATTTGTATGTGCTACAGGCTGCAGGCCATGCTGCTGCTGCTGCTGACTATAGGCATAAGCCAAGAGAGAGGAGAGCTGTCAGGCCACATTTAACTTATCACAACATATATGACATGGACATTGTAGAGTGCTGCAGGGTGGACAGGGACACAATACCAGAACCCTACAACCTCTGATGGCCTCAACTCAGAGCCACAGCCTTTACCTCCCCATGTGTTCGCTGTGTGCTGCTTGCATCACAGTCAGCCCTGAACTAACACTCTGTCAGCTGCTGCATTTAAAGGGTAAGTCCTGAACATGTACTGCATTGTATAATAATATTATGACACGTTTTTGTATTTCATCACTTGGTACAGTAAGCATATACTAGGTGGGAGATGTGGAAAGAAATTAATGTCACGTGACAGCAAAGACTTATTTGACTTGTATGTGTCCCTTAGCAAATAGTAGACCTCTGGCCTCAAAGATTCACACATTGATACCTATCCATAGCAATGATGATTACTGTATGCTCTCAGGCAAAATGCGTTTGAAATGGCAAATTATAACATAGAAGTTTGAAAGTAATGAGACATAGCAGTTTCCGGTTTCACGATCAAACATGCAGGATGCAAAACAAGTAGAGTAACAAGAGCAACATAGCCCTGTTTGTGCCATAACAGTAGCTTAGCCCGGGTCCACCCCCTTGAAAAAACATTATACCCTTGCATGTTCCATGATAGGAGCCCGCCTTTGCTCCCCACCTCCAAAACAGCAGTCTATGCTTGTTTGTGGCATCCAACCTTCCATTAATTTGATGGCAACTGCATATCATATTGTCCCCAGTGAATATCCTCACACATTTTAAGGTAAATGATACAGACTGGCATACACACTGTATGCTTCTGAATACTGGTCAGATAACTGATGAATGACTAAGAAAAAAGGTAGGACACAGCTGTATATTTGCAAAGAATAATTATAGCAGGTTGTGTGATCAGTAAGTGTACTACATCCAAATATATTACATAAAATAAATTTACAAATATCAGTTCATGCCTTAATATCAGTGTACATTCAGTTACACTTAGTTGTTTGAGGAATTACATCATGTATTTGATGCAGAGGTTTTTGTAGGGCAAAGATGGATAAGTCCACCCACCTGTTTTGTGGCAGTTCATTGCAGTGAGAGCTGGGGTCTAGACCTATGTAGTCATATCTCATGTACTAACAGTTTCTACTGTGTATGCCATAGACTGATTTTCCGTATTTCAACCAATTCTCTATTTTTTTATTTATTTCTTGGGGTTTTTTTTGGGGGGGGCACTGTTTGTGCTATGCACTGCTTAGTACAAACGGCTTTGGCTATGTGCATTTCATTTTCACACAGAGCGGCAGTGCACAAACTGGATGAATGGGCCACCCATGTAGCAGACAGGTCCCAGACAGCCATACACATACATGATGCATTCAATTGATACTATTGGTCATCACGCAAAAACATTTCTCGTCAGCATGCACTATCATGCAGCATATTTGCATGATGGTAAGTGATGCACAACACTTTCAAATGTTGCAAATCCAGGAAGTGCACACTCCCAGTAAGTGCAATACCTGAAAATGGACGGCAGACTTCATTCTACATTGGTCTTGATCTGTGATAGCTATGGCTGGTGTTCCTGAAGAGTGTTCATTGGACTCCAGTCAATGAACATGGGCCCAGGCTGTCACAGCAGGATTATTGTGGCTTTGATTACAAGGCAGAGGCATGGAATAGTCTGGCCTGGGCTCTGACCGGTGCTACCAGTATCCCCCGCACTGGTGAACAATGTAGGAACCACTACAGAGACTTCAGAGTAAGGAAAAGGGATACCCCTAACCATTGGATCAAGGACTATAGGACTGGGTGCACCCCATGAATGTGTAAGTATCACTTACAGAGACTACTTGTCAGAGTTAAAAGCTGGATATAGTTAGGATTGTTATGCTTAATGGTATTCTGTTGTGTTCTGTTTTTTTCCACAGCCTTCACAGAAAGGGCTCTGAATGTGTGAACCTATGCTGCTAAACTGACACAGATGTGAGACACATGTGGTATGTATTCATCCCAACAGTAGAATTATTTTAGCATTAAAAGTTACAACACATTTATTTACTTATACAGTTGTATCAAATTGAGCACTCATTTCTTAACTATAACAGGGAAGTATGCATGCATTACTCTAGAAGACAAAACAACATTCATTATTACAAAGTAGTCATAGGTTTTGTCTTCAAAATACACAGATCCCAAATATATTAAATATATGCAATATATTAAATATGTTAATGGTTTCATCAGTATTGCAATATAACATCAGAGTTGTAAAGCAGTGTCACCAATGGCTTGTTGTAAACTGTAATCAGTATATTTGCACCATGCATATGTGCAATATATGCACACATCAACAATTGCTTGCTACAATCTGTAGTATATTGTGCAGCTGTTAGAAGCTGGGTAGTCTGAACAGTAAAAAAAGTATTTGTTAGGAGTTTATAGTGTTAAAAGTAAAGGTAACAGAATAGAGTAAAATAATTGTATCAATGCTTTGTATATCACATATGCAGTTACTAATGTTCCCCCTTTTTTCTCTTACCCCAACCCTTTTCTATCTTTTTTGGGGGATATTATTTTGGGGGTTTTTGTTTACTGTTTTTTTTTTTTGCTTTTTCCATAGCACAGTGGGTTAGGACTGTCCCATGGATCCACCTGCCCCACTCCACCTGCTACAGAACTGCTGCCCAGCATGTCTGCTGCAGAACTTGGTAGCACCCCCTCTGTCACCCCTGCACTATACGGTCCCTAAGGTAGTTCTACCATGGAGGATAGGCCTGTGGCAGAGAAGGTGAGTTTATCATCTGTGACAAACTGCCGGGGATTGTACATAGGATTGTGCACAGCACTTTCAGTGCACACCTACGCCAGCTGGAGACACTGCCCTCCATTGTTGTATTAAATAACCAAAGGAGACACAGACATCAGACACTGCAGCAATTGGTGCAGTAAGGTGACAGTCCACTGGGTGAGGACTCAATTCTCACTGTCACCCATGGGTTTACAATGTCCCCACCCTCACTCCAACCATGGTGTTCACCCACCTCATGTGTCCTTCAACATTTCTGTCTCTTGTCTTGTTTATCTTGTCTGTATGCAACTGTTTCCTCACCTGGCTAACTTACCTCACCCAGACATTTGTACAGCCCTTCCCAACATTTCTCTCTATCTCAAAAAAAAAATGGGCACCTGTCCCACAAAAAAAAATATTGTCCCATATATAGCTCTCCATTTCACACATGTCTTCATGACACACATGATTCTGTCCAATTTTTTTATACAACTGATTGTATTGTGGTCACCCCTCTCTTTAGAGGTGACAATTGAAATTCACTCAAATTCACCCGAAGAAATGGATAGGTATGATTCTTTCCTACAGCCTTCCTGCACATTCCTTGTTTCCACTTTATGCATTCCCCTGCTTGCTCCCCATTTCACCACTTTCCTGTCTTCCCCATTTATTTTCTTTAAAAAAAAAATCATTGTGTAATGGTGCACATTGTACATTATTGCATGGCTACAGCAAAACTAGTTCTAAGTATTATATAGTTGGATTGGAAACCAGTATCAACTAGCCATATTTTAGAGACTCCATAAAAACTGTCACACTTCAGAATTTCCATTTACACCTAAAATTATTTGACACTGCTAACATACACCTGGATTCAAACCAAGTACCATGTAAACAAAAATTACATGTATCACTGCATTAACAGGTGGTGCTACAGACTCGGTTGATTAGCAGGTGTATTTTAGGGACTGTATAGCAAATGTCAGATTTAACTGCTGTTGTATACACCTGCCACTTAATTGAATCTCTGTCTGCAGGAATCAATGCATTTAATGCAGTGAAAGGTTACTTTTTGAGGCAAATGGTTTAGTTAGAAATAATACATTAAAGTATTTTTGTAGTAGTGTTACTTAATGCTGCACGATGTGCAGCTTCACACAACATTGCTCACTACTGCTGTACAAGGCTAAATGAGTATCACACAATAATGCTTTATAAAACATTACACGGGATTGTGCAATGTTGCTTCATAGAAATTCAATGAAGAAGATATGACATTAGTTATATGGGGAGCAAGCATGGGGAAGTACAAAGGGAAATCTTATATAAACTGCATCACTTACTATTGACTGTATTAAATACATCTGCTATCTAACTGACACTGTGGCAGAAAGTACTAATGCATTGTTGTTGGAGGCAGATGGTACTGGGTTTGAATACAGGTGTTAGTAATAATTTTACAAGAATGTATGATACTTTAAATATATTTACTTATATTGCTAAATTTTACCATTGCTACACATTGGTGCACACTGCACACCATTGTGCAATATTTCTTTAAAGAAAAGAAATGGAGAAGACAGGAAGGTGGTGAAATGGGAAGCAAGCAGGGGAATGCACAAAGTTAAAACAAGGCAGGAATGAGCAGGAAGGATGTAGGAAATAACCATAGCTATCCATTTCTTCCAGAAAAAAAAAACATAATAATTTGGCTGAATTTGCACCTGCAGAGAGTGGGGTGACCACAACACAATCTGTTGTTTAGAGAATTGTATAGAGAATTTGAAATAATCATGTGTGTTGTCACAAAAGGAGATACTGCCAGCCCAGCTATTTGGAATTTTGTAAATAATTATATGTCATTTGTGAATATCAACATGATTATATAAGATGTTTGGGTTACAAATGTATTAGAGCTGTATGTCATATGAGATGGTTTGTATAGACATCTGCTGAAGACGTATTTTACAACATGCTGTTTGAAATGTATCCACAGTGTATCCTACTGGAATAGAATAGAAAAATGCATACACTATTGTAGCTGTTTAAATGAATACATTTTAACAGGGGAAACTGGAATACAAGAGGTTAACTTGCAAAACTTCAGAAAAATGGCTGAAATTAAATTACTTTACAGCTATACCATAAAAAGATGCTGTATTTCAGTTTTAGTGCAGTAAGGAGACACAATGTCTAAAACTAAGGAGCTTTCCGTATTATCTTGGAAGTTTTTCATTGTTTTATGACTTCTATCATTTGCCATAGATCTGAGGAAAAGTCATTTTCTATGTATTTTCACAGGTAGATGCTAAATACTGCAGATTTCAGCAGTGGGGGGGGGTTTCACCTGGATAAAGTCAGATGAGAAGAAATTATGTCATTCTGCAAGCTATCCCAGCAGTAATATTTAAGATATTAATTTGGGAATTCTCTTAGTGAGAGACAGCATTCTGTATTCTGTCTTGGACCTGACAGGATCCATTCACAACACATCTGCCTTGCTCTGAGTAAGCCAGTCTAGTTTATCTTGTTTTAGAGACAGCATTAAGGACCTGTTCCCTAGTGATAGTAGGGGGAGTTATATAATCAGGAATATAGCAACAAACACTTAGTTTAGATATTTTTCTTTCTTTATTTCAGACTGTACTGCAATATTGTTTTAAATATTTCCCTGTCATTTTGAATTTGATGTCACTGTAATTATATACTGAGTATTTTCTTGTTCTTTTATTATTTATTATTAAATATGTTTAAACATTTCATTGTGGCTGATCTTTGTACAGCTGTTTAATTTCTGATAGTACTTGCATATTTATGTGGTGACACTGTGGGCCACTCCTAATATCCTTGCTCTTGGTCAAACTACCATTTGCATTGATAGTAACAGTACACAGGATGATTGGACACCTGTTGTTAAGGGCCTTAAAGTAGCTGATAAGGGGTTATGGTAGCATTGAAAACTACTTTATAGTATGTGCAGAGGGGGGAATAGCTAGTAAACCTGTGCCAGCCTTTCCCAGGTGTGTGTGTGTGTGTGTGTGTGTGTGTGTGTGTGTGTGTGTGTGTGTGTGTGTGTATGTGTAAAACAAATCTCCAAGAGTGTGTGGGTCAGCTACTTGGGCAGGGTCATGAAACACTGGTTGGACAGAGAGAGTGTTGGAGGACTTGGCTTGGAACCCTGGCTAAGGACTCAGCTCTATAGCTGTGCCAGTGGGGAGTCTTATTGGGGATCTGGAGAAAGGGAGAAACCAGCCGTGGACTGACTGTGGTCTCTGTGTGCTCTTAAGGAAAATTTCACTTGATGCAGAGAGCTGCATCTGGAAATATCTGTCATGGTCTCAATGTGCATCCCCCACTGGTGCTAGTGGTGAGGACTGATGCTCCTTGATTACTTTTGTCAGTGGTGGGGAATCACATTTATTGGTTGGCAGTGGTGGGATCACCACATCATATATTAGGATTCAGTGGTGTGGATATTGAACTCCTGTAGCCTGTAAACAGTGGTCACTAAAGAAGGTGTTTGTACTCTCTCCAGCAGCCACACAGTAGATGATCAGAGTTTCATATCACAATAGTTTTATTTATTTTTGTTAGCTTAGTTAGTCAGAGTGAGCAGGCAAGGATGTCAGCAGAGGAGTATGGTTGAGATGTGCCATGACAAAGGACTGGTGCATGCCAACCTGACCAAAGCAGAAATAAGTGCAGCCTTAGTCACAGCTGCATCACAGACCAGCAACTAGGAGGACAACTAGACTGGCCTTTGGGACGTACAACTCTCAGAAAATGGACAGTTCAACCTTTCCACAAAGGATTTAAAAATCCATCTGGAGTTAAAGGGACTTGACCTGGAGGCTAAACAGTTGGAAATAGAATCAGCAGAGAGACTGAGACATCTGAAAGCTGAAGAAAATGAGAGGCAGAGGCAACATGAAAAGGAGATGCTGACTCTTTTCCAGGGTCATGGAGGTAACACGGAAGGGAATAAATGAACCCCAGAAGCAATAAAGGTCAGCAAATTTCTTCCACAATTTACAGAGGGTGATAAGTTTGATAGCTTTATTCACATGTTTGAAAGGGTTTGTAAACAGTATAATGCTGACCAACAGTATAATGCTGACCAAGGGCTCTGGGTATGGTTCCTGACCTCCTTACTCCATGCTAAAGGTGTAACTGCTATTTTTAAATCGTCTGATACTGATTGCTTAAATTATAATATTGTTAACAATTGTTTATTAGAGTCTTTTAAGTTAACACCTGAAGATTACAGAAAAAAGTTTTTGAGCAAAGACACAAGGCAGATGAATAAGTGTGTGTGAATATATTGCTGAGCTAAGCACTTATTTTCATAGATAGGTGAGTGGGTGTCAGGTCACCACTTCTGAAGGGCTGGCAGACCTTTTGGTAAGGGAACAAGCCCTTAGCACTTTGCCTGAGGACATGAACATCTGGTTAGTAGATAGGTAATGCAATACTGCTGATGAGATGGAGAAAAAGGGAGGCCTATACCTAGCAAGCATGGCATCACTGAACAGAAAAGGGATACCCAGTGCTGCTCATGGGTCTAAAGGAACCCACTGTGGGCAGCCTAAACTGCCCCAACAGAGTCAGCCAGTAGCAGAGGATGCCACTAGTTCAGGTACATGGCCAGGGCCAAGGGTTAAATGTGTTAAATGCAACTAGTGGGCCTATGTAGCATATTGATGTCTACACAGGCAAGGTGGGGAACAAAAGTTGGGAAAGCCAGTAAGTGGGAATGATAGAATTACAGCAGTAAGTTATCTGGAGACAACAAGGGTAACAACCCACCACAACAGAGTATATCCTATCTTAGTAGATGGAAAACAGGGCACTGCTAAGAGAGACACAGTCTCAGACCTAACCATTGTGAAGCTTGCAGTGGTTAAAAAGGAGCACTACTTGCCTGAGCAGTCTGCTCCAGTCAGAGCTTTATGAGGACCCCATTCCAAATACCTTTGGCTAGGGTTCACCTTGACTATGAGGGTGAAAAAGGAAGCAAGCAAATAGGTGTGTTTGAGGATATCCCACCCTGGTAGAATCACAAAATGAATTGGCTGTATAACAGGAGGAAGAAAATCATGGCAAAAATTAGGAGGTGCAGCACCTAGCAGGATAAAAGCACTCTCATCAAACTAAACAAACAACTCAGGGGACAAATAAAGTCTACCAAAGCCAAATTTGAGGTAAGTTTGGCCTCCCAAGCCAAGGACAACCACAAAGTATTCTTTAGCTATGTCGGCAACATCAAAGGCAATACACAATTGTGTGCAGAGCTCATTTTAAATAGAGCCACCTATACTGAGCCAGAAGATATAGCAAACCTCCTGGTGGATAAATTCAGCTCCAACTTTACCCCCCCCCTCTCTCCCCCTCAACCTTCCCTCAAGAAATATCAAATATAACTCCCCCTACTATCACTAGGGAAACTGGTCCTTAATGCTGTCTCTAAGACCAAGAACACTGCATCAATGGGCCCAGACAATATCCCAGAATACCTTCTAAATAGCATGAAACATGACCTATCAGGGCCCCTGGAATTACTATTTAACTGTAGTCTCCAAACAGCCTTCATGCCTCATGAATGGAGAAAGGCAACAATCATCCCTCTACACAAAGGTGGACCATCTACAGACCCTGGAAACTACAGCCCCATAAGTCTCACTAGTCTTATATGTAAAGCCATGAAAAGAATTATCATGGAGATGATCAACAGAGATATAGTAAATCTCCAGACACTGGACCCAACCCAGTCTGGTTTCATCAAGGGCAGATCATGCCTACTCAACCTGGTGGACTTCTTTGAGAAGGTCACCAAAGCAATGCAGGATGGCAAAGTCATTCACACTGCCTACCTTGACCTGGCCAAGGAATGTGACACAATACCCTATTCGGGAACTGTTGACAAACTCAAGAGGTTAGGTACAAACCCGTATGTCACCCGGTGGATAGCCAAATGGCCCACAGACAGGACCCAGGAAGTTAGAACTGGGGAGTCCATCTCTACAAAGAGGCCAGTCACAAGTGGAGCCCCTCAGGGATCAGTCCTTGGACCGCTCCTTTTTGGCATTTACTTCTCAGAAGTCAAGACCAATGTCAGTGGTCTCTGGCTGACTAAATATGCAGAGGATTGCAAATTAGGAGCTGTCAGTGAATCTCTCACTGACACAAATGTTCTCCAGGAGGGGCAGACACAAACAAACAACTGATGCCAGAGCCATGGACTAAAACTAAATGCCAAGAAATACATAATAGTATCCTTTGGGATGTTATCCATCCCTGGTAACTATCATATTGACAACACGCCCCTTAGAGTTGACCCAGTAGTCAGGGACTTAGGGACATACACAGATAGTAATCTAGCATTTGATCATCATGTGTCTACAGTTGTGAGGAAATCATTCTATGTTGTGCAACTTATAAACAAATGTATGGCATCTAAGTCCAAGGAAGTCATTGTTCCACTGTATTTGGCATTCATCAGACCTATCATTGAGTACAATACCCCCTTTGGTATGTACCTAACCAGGCATATCCAACAACTGGAATATCCACAGATGTTCCTCACTAAAGGAATACAGGGCATAAGTAATATGTCTTATGCAGACAGCCTCAAGGCCCTATTCCTGTATTCTGTCTCCTACAGGCTTTTGAGGGTAGATCTATGCCTGACATACAGGGCATTGTCAGATCACACTCTGATGGACCTTCTTCATATCCACAAAACAAACAGCACCAAAATTACCCATTCTAAAGACTTAAACCTTGCCTGTGATATAAATAGGACCTGCTGGAGAGAGAGGTATGTATCCCAGAAACTACCACGTCTATGGAACAGACTCCCCATTCATGTGAAGCAGAGTTCCTCCCTAACCCAATTCAACTGCAACTTGGACAATTGGATGTGAAACCAGAAATTCATCCCTGGTTTGCCACCTATGTCTCTAATGTACAGAGGTAACCTATACATGATTCATCTCCCAGGTGCATGCTTACACTTATCAAGGGTATCAGAACTTGTCAGAAATTTGGGATGCATGGCTAAGCTTAAAAAGGCCCTTGTGATCATTAGACTAGAAAATGCCTATGAAACTATAGGAAGTCCTGATAGGGAATTATTTTGATAATGCAGTACTTTGTGTGCTTGCAGTTACATGCAGTCAGGCTTGGAGATAAGCATGTGGGTCTGGTAGCCTGGGGGGGGGGGCAGACAGACCACACACTTGAAGCCAGGACTGGTGATGTGGCTACTTCAGGGAGAGAGCTACCCTGTAGCAGTGAGACTGAAGGTAAGCCACAGATGCTTGTGGGTACTGATGTTGCCTTGGACAGAGTGACTGCAAGGGTAGAGATGAGTAGTTGTACCCAGACTGACAGTGAGGCACTGCTGTCAGAAAATAGCAGACTTCCTGTGGAAGGGGAGTTGGGAAGGGTTACCAAGAGAGAGTTGAGACAGGCTCATCTCTCAGACCCTATATTACAAGACCTGAAGGAGGTAGCTATTGAGGCACCTGAATCTGAAGGAAAGGGGGAATCTGTATACTGAGACAAAGGGTTACTGTATATAGAGAGTGGGCCCCTGAGGGGATGTCTAGAAGGTGAAGAATACAGCAAGTTGGTAGTGCACAGAGTCTACCATCTGGCACTTCTGCCATAGCCCATGACATCCCCTTTGCATGTCATATGGGCATAAAGAGTACAAAGAGACATATTATGCAGAACTTTTATTGTCCTGGGATTTCCAGAGATATAACAGGGGACTGCAGGACCTGTGAGCAATGTCAAAAGTTAGGCAAGGCAGGAGACAAGGTGAAGGCTCCTTTGATGCCTGTGCTTGTGACTGAGAAGCCATTTCAAAGGGTAGCTATGGAAATTGTGGAGCCTCTGAGTACCCCAGGTTTCACAGGGAAGAAGTATATCCTAATGTTAGTAAATTATGATTATGCTACAATATACCTGGAGGCAGTGGCTCTGTCCTCCACTGAGGCAGAAAAGGTGGCAAATGCTTTGTTAGAGATTTTCATTGGGGTAGGTTTCCCAAAAGAAACACTGACTGTCAGAGATACCAATTTCACATCAGACCTGCTGGCTTGTCTGTGGAAGTATGTGGGGTGAAGCACTTAAAGGTCACCCCCTACCATCCCCAGACTAATGGTCTGGTAGAGAGATTAAACTCTACACTAAAGACCATGCTGCAGGCATTGCAGGCCAGTTTAAGAGGGAGTGGGACAAATATCTGCACCATCTGTTGTTTGCTTGCAGAGAGGTACCCCCAGGAATCCACAGGTTTTTTACCCTTTGAGTTGTTGTATGGGCATAGGGTGAGGGAACCTCTAGAATTGATTCATGATGAGGGTGAATGTAAATCCCACATTATGTCTGTTGTGGCATATGTCCCAAACCTCAGGATAAGACTCAGGGAACTCATGGGCTTGGCCCAGGAGAATCTGTCAAAAGCCCAACAGCAAAAAAAGATCTGGTATGACAGGAATGCTCGAGCTAGAGAGTATGCTGTGGGGCAACAAGTTATGGTTCTCATTCCTGTCAGACACAACAAGCTGCAGGCAGCATGGAGGGGACCCTTCAAATTGGTACGGAAGGTCAGTGATGTTAACTACATGCTAGAACTGCTAGACATGATGCAGGGGCACAAGCTGTACCAAGGACCTAATTAACATGGATATAGGGAATCTCCAAAATCTAGATCCTACTCAATTTGGTTTTGTGAAAGGTAGATCATGCCTGCTCAACCTGGTTGACTTCTTTGAGTCAGTCATCAGAGCTGTTGATGAGGGGAAGGCAGTTCATACATCCTACCTTGATCTGGCCAAGGCCTTTGATACCATCCCCCATTCAGGAATTATTGATAAACTCACCAAACTAAGCATCAACCCCTATATAACTAGGTGGGTTGCAAATTGGCTCACAGATAGAACCCAGAGTGTGAAAGTAGCAAACTTCAAGTCAGACTGCTGACCAGTCATGAGTAGAGTCCTACAGGGTTTGGTCCTGGGTCCTCTCCTGTTTGGCATCTACGTCCCAGAAGTCCAGGCCAACATGGAGGGACTCTGGCTGACCAAGTTTGCAGATGACTGCAAGCTGGGTGCCATTATTAACTCCCCACGTGATGTAGACATCCTACAGAAAGGCCTCACTTAGACCAATGACTGGTGTCAAAACCATGGCCTTAAGCTTAATGCCAAAAAATGCGCCATCATCCCCTTTGGGAAAAACTAAATTCCCACTAACTACCACATCGATGGGAGCCCACTGAACACTGAAGATGTTATAAGAGATCTGGGGACACAGGTTGACAGCAACCTCTCCTTCCACCACTGCATTGCCACTGTGGTCAGAAAGTCCTTCTATGTGGCACATCTCATTACCAAGGGCTTTGCATCCAGAAAGAGAGAGGTCATCATCTCTCTCTACTCTTCCCTCATTAGGCCAGTCATCGAGTATAATGCCCCATTTGGCATATACCTCACTAGACATATGCAACAGCTGGAAAGGCCACAAAAGTACCTCACTAAGAGGATCCTAGGCCTTAAACACATGTCCTACATGGGCAGACTCAAAAAACTCCAGCTATTCTCTGTCTCATATCATCCACTAAGAGGCAATCTTTGCTTGACTTACAAAGCCATGTCTGACCCAGCTCTGTTAGAAATGCTACATCTAAAGAAATCCCAATCCCACCGCACCACACGCTCCAGAGACCTCAACCTCATTACCACAATCAACAGAACATGCTGGAGGGACAGGTTCATAACCCAGATACTGCCCGTGCTCTGGAACAGACTTTCCATATATGTCAAGCAGAGCACCTCACTGGCCCCCTTCAACAGAAATTTTGATGAGTGGATGGGAAATAGAAAGTTCACCCTGGGGATCACTCCAGTGGCTCTACTTGATAGAGGCACTAGGAACTAACGTCAGGTGGCACAATGTCACGGCACTTCTATGGACTAGGCTTGTAAAGGCTCCAGGGCCATTAGTCTAGTACACACCTATGAACCTATGTTAACATGACAAAGCCTTACCATGATAGGGAGGCCCTGGTGCTAAATATTTGCAATGCAAGCCAAGAGGAGTCTGAGGGGAATCTATGGCTAGAGGGAGCTAGTCAGCAAAGTCCCAAATTACTATGGTGGAGCCTAGGGTTGCAGGTATATGATAGGACAATGCAGCACTGTACTGGGGTCAGCAATGCCAAGGCAGCTGGAATCTCAAGACAGGGATTAGGGTAAGGTATTCCCAGATAGGCTCATCCCTCTCAAGCATTTCTCAGGGGTCACTTGAACTAGCTTGAGTCTTTGAGAGGGAAGAAATCTCAAGAATGGAGATATTGCCAGCCCAGCTATCTGGAATTTTGTAAATAATTATATGTCATTTGTGAATATTAACATGATTCATATAAGATGTTTGTGTTACAAGTGTATTAGAGCTGTATGTCATATAAGATGGTTTGTACAGACGTGTGCTGAAGAGCTATTTTTCAAAATGCTATTTGAAATGTTTCCACAATGTACCCTACTGGAATAGAACAGAAATGTACACACATTATTGTAACTGTTTAAATGTATGTATCTTAACAGGGAAACTGGACTACAGGAGGATAATTTGCAAAATTTCAGAAAATAGCTGAAATTAAATTACTTTATGGCTAGGCCATAAAAATGTTGCTGTTTTTCAGTTTCAATGCAGCAAGGAGACACAATGTCTAAATTAAGGAGATTTTTGTATTGTCTTGGAAGTGTTTTATTGTTTTATGACTTCCACCATTTGTCATATATCTGAGGGAAAAGCTCTTGTCTATGTCTTTTCACAGGTCGATGCTAAATACTGCCAGATTCCAGCAGTGGATGGTTTCACCTGGGATAGAGTCAGATGACAAGAAATTATGTCATTCTGCAAGCTATCCCAGCAGTAATATTTGAGATATTAATTTGGGAAGTTTCTTAGTGAGAGACGGCATTCTGTCTTGGACCTGACAAGATCCATTCACCACATATCTGCCTTGCTCTGAGTAAGTAAGTCTAGAGAACAGTATAATTCTTTTAGATATAGTCAGGAATATAGCTTCACTTAGTTTAGATATTTTTCTTTATTTATTTGAGACTGTCTTGCAATGTTTTTTTAAATATTTCTTATATTTTTTGTGATTTTAAACTCTGATGTCACTGTAAATATACTGAGTATTTTCTTGTTCTTTTATTATTTATTATTAAATATATTTAAACCTTTCATTGTGGCTAATCTTTGTAGAGCTATTTAAAGTACGTACATATCCATTTGGTGACACTGTGGGCCACTCCTACTAGCACTGCTCTTGGTCAAACTACCATTTGTATTAATAGTAACATTATGCAGTAATATTGGACATCCTTTGTTAAGGGCCTTAAAGTAGCTGATAAGGGGTTATGGTGGCAGTGATAACTGCCTTATAGTCTGGGCAGAAGGGGGCATAGCTAGTAAACCTGTGCCATCCTTTCCCAGATGTGTGTGTGTGTGTGTGTGTGTGTGTGTGTGTGTGTGTGTGTGTGTGTGTGTGTGTGTGTGTGTGTGTGTGTGTATGTGTATGTGTGTGTGTGTATGTGTATTTGTGTAAAATAAATCTCCAAGAGTGTGTGTGTCAGCTACTTGGGCAGGGACACAAATCACTGGTTGGACAGAGAGAGTGTTGGAGGACTTGGCTTGGAACCCTGGCTAAAGACTCAACTCTATAGCTGTGCCAGTGAGGAGTCTTACTGGGGATCTGGAGAAAGAGGGAGAAACCAGCCATGGACTGACTGTGGTCTCTGTGTGCTCTTAAGGGAAACTGCACTTCATGCAGAGAGCTGAACCTTAAAATACTGTGTGTGTACCTGTCATTCTCTTTGTGTACATCTCCCACTGGTACTAGTGGTGAGGATTGAGGCTCCTTGATTACAGGTCTAGTGGTGGGGCATCATATGTGTCATGAACACACATGTACAGAATGGAGAGCTATGTATGGGATGATTATTTTTTTGAGAGAGAGGCAGGAATATTGGGGAAGGGCTGTAGGAATGTCTGGGTGAGGTAAATTGGGCATGTGCAGAAGCAATATCAGACAAACAAGACAAGAGACAGGGACAGTGAAGGACACATGAGTTGTGTGAACACCGTGGATGGGGAGAGGCATGGGAACTCTCATTCCCATTTACTTCGAGGCAGTTGACAGTAAGAATCTAGTCCTCACCCAGTGGACTATCATCACTGTCACCTCACTGCACTACTGGCTGCAGTGCCTGACATCTGCACCTCCTACTAGTGCTCGGCACTAGGATGGAGAGCAGATGCTCCATCCGGCATAGGCATGTGCTAACAGTGTGGTGCACAATTCTATGCACCATCCCTGGAAGTTCATCATGGGTGATAAACTCACCCACTCCACCACTGTGCCTAGAGGGATATAGAAGCATGTCCTCCGGGGCGCAGCGAACTGAGGGGCCGGGTAGTGCAGGGGCAATAGACAGGGTGCTACCAGGTACTGCACCAGATGTGCTAGGCTGTGGTGCTATAGCCGGCAGAGTGGGGGCAAGTGGATCTTGTGGGACAAAACAAAAAATAAAAAAGTAAACAGAAAAAAAAAATAATAATAACCACCCTCCCAAAAAAAAAAAAAAAAGAGAGAGAAAAGGGTTGGGCTGAGAGAAAAAAAGGGAGAACATTAGTAACTTCATATGTGATATAGAAAGCATTAATACAATTATTTTACTCTATTCTGTTACCTTTACTTTTAACACTACAAACTCCTAACAGTTTCTTCCTTACATTTAAGACTACCCAGTATATAACAGAGGCACACTATAGTACAGATTGTAGCCACCAATCCTTGATGTGTGCATATATTGCACATATGCGTGTTCCAGTTATACTGATTGCAGATTATAGAAATCAATTTGTGTCATTGGTATGGAGGTATGAAGTTACATTCCAATAATGATGAAAATCTAAATAGTATTGCACATTTGAGACGTGTGGTTTTTCTACCCACAACTGATGACTACGCTGAAATACTGTACTGTTCGTTTGTCCTACAGACTACTGCATGCACACTTTTCCTTTTACAGTTTAGAGATGCATGCCTACTATTTTGAGAATATGGCACCATTGCTTTGAGCTACAGACTACAATATGTATAGTTTCATTTACAGTTGAGATATGCATACTCAATTTGATACAACTCAATTAAATACCAACTAAGTGGTCCTTGACTTTTAATGCTACAAAATTAATATACAAATTATAAGTATTATTATAATTATTATTATTAAAATATTATTTATTATGCACTGTTCTGATAAATATATACCATATGCTTCTCACATCCTTTCTAGATGAGCTGCATTGGAAAGAATATTTGAGACTCTTTTCTCAGCAGCTGTGGAAAAAGCAGAACAAAACACCATTTTGAATACTAGTTTTGACTATATTCAGCTTTTAACTCTGACAACTACTCACTGAAATTGATACATACATATCTGTTGGGTGTCCCCTGCCTAATATTCTCCGATCCAAAGGTCAAGGGTATCCTGCTTCCTCCTCTGGAGGCCATCAAAATGATGTCTGCATTGCTCACCTGTGCAGGGGATACCTGTCACACTGGCTAAGGCCCTGGCAATACTATTCCAAGCTACAGGTTTATATTCTGAGCTGGAATAGCCCTGCTGCAGCAACCTGGGCACATGCTCCCTAACGAGAAATCCAACAAATATCTTGTACTCCTGGGCATCCCAACACTACTCCCTAAAGTGCACACCCTCTCCAACAAATCCAGACATGCCTGCCATAGTTCAAGTTCAATGTCTAATGAGCATTTCCTGCCATTTGCAGTTTATATAGTGCTGTTTCCTACCTATTGCAAATCTTACGTTTACTGAAAGTGTGCACATTTTGGATTTGCAACATTTGAAAACGTTGCACATCACTTAGCATTGCGCAAACACAGTAAGCAAGGGTGCAGAATGTCGGGCACTGTGTTTGCCAATAGTAAGAGATGTGCAACAGTGGTGAACAATGCAAATTTTAGCTGATTAGGTATACAGGCACTTGTGTAAATGGGCTAGTCAAATTTACCATGTATAAAGTTCTCCTACACTTCCAGCTATTACAACAAAAAGGTTGAAAAAACAGTTGTGTGTGTTGCACTTTATTGCTATAATCTGCAATCTCACAACAGTAAAACAAAACTTGGACACCCTGGACTAGCACCCCGTACCATCTTCACTCCACCTCTTCACTTAACACCTGCTGACATGGGATTAGTGAGATGATATCTGCTATCTTAGTAGTTATTGTAAGGTTCTCCCTGTTAACCATAGGGCAATGCTGCTCACCATGGTTGTGTGATGCACAATATTATTAGTTGAATGCATCCAGTTCATATGTGTGTCTGGATACTGTCTACAATATGGGTGGTCCATTCCTCCTGTTTGTGTGCTGCTGTACTTTGCTCAACCAGCTCAGCATAGCTAAACATGTTTATGGCAAGAGCCACTTCATGCATACACTGGCAAAAAATAAAAAAATTTAAAAAAAAGAAAGTAAAAAAAAATTAATTAAAACACAAAAGGCAGACTGTCCACAGTTTTGAAGAATGTCCAGATATTTGCATCATATATTTGGCTTGTTCCTTTTAAAATGGACGGTTTATTGTGAAATATTGTCTAGGGTCTAATCCCCTCTTGCATGCTCTTATAACTATTTTTCTGTCTTCTTTTCCCTCCTTACCTCCTAGCTTCTCCCTCTACCTTTTAGACAAACCGGTAACCCGGTTTTCATTCATGGACTTAACGATCTTATAACAAGAACGGCTACAGCACCAAATGGCAAGCTTCCACCTACCTAAAAGACAGTTATAAAGAATGAATAAAAAGTTAATCTGCCATAATTAATTGAAACCTGTATTTTTACTTAAACTAGTGATTTCTTTAAGTCAAGCTAGCTGCAGTGAGCATATCAGAGACGCCTTTCTACTTCCTGACCTGCTTTTATCCACCCTCCCCCATCCCTGACTCTTAATATTCTCCTTCTAATAAATTGAAAACATTGTCTGGTATAACGTTTTACTGTTTCACCCCCTTCCCAGTGAATAAAAAGACCTTCTTGTAAACAGGACAACAGAAAAGGAAAAGACACCTTTCTATCACCTTACATTTGGCAAATATCGTTCCCCTGGAACAGAATTGTACTCACAGATTGTTTTTTGGAATATCCTCTGTTTCAGGTGTAGCCCCACTCCATTCACCCTCCCTGTGCTCAGGCTCACTTCACTCCTATCCCACCCCTCATATTACTTCCTTTATACCTAACCACCTGTTTCCTCCCACCCTCAAACCCTTCCCCTTCCAGTAACAAAGCTAATTTTTACAACCTTCTTCTAATCTACTTTGCACCTATCAGCCAATTCTACTACACTCTTTTTTCCAACTATTGACAACCAACCTTTCTCAACTTTCTATTTCTAAATCACATCCTTGTTAAGCCATTACCCTCGCCTACTACTCCCACCTATATTATTTTTCCCTCTCATCCTTGCATATCTCAGTTCTCTCTACTCTACTCCTGCTTCCACTATTCCTCCTACTCACTATTACATCATCTCCCACACTTTCATCTCCTTTTAATAATGATCCTACCAACCCCCATACTTATGGCTTCTCTTACTCACAGCAACCTATAGTTATCTCTGCATCTATCTTTCCCATCAATACTCAACTCCCTAAAATAAAAAGTCCTCACTCCCGCTCACTAACATCTAAAAACAAGACAAAGTACATTAAATACTACCCACTAAAAATTAAACCTCATTTTTACCCTACTACTCTGCTCTTATCAGGAGATATACACCCAAATCCAGGTCCTATCTCTAACTCTGTCACCCTACTAAACACTCACCAAACTCATGCCACTCATTCATAACAAACAAATAAACAAATCTCTTTTTAATCTATCAATACCCAAAGCATCTTCAACAAAGTTAGCCAATTTCATGCATGGATATCTAATCATACCCCAGATGTTATTTCCCTAACTGAAACTTGGCTAAAACCACAAAACCTAGATAAAGATATTCTCCCCCCCCCCGGATATAATATATTCCGCCTAGATCGCCTAAACAAAAAAGGAGGTGGAGTTACCATTGTTTACTCCAATAACCTCACTATCTCCCATCCTCTGCAAGCTATCCCATCCTTTGCTCTTGCTGAAATACTGGCAACTAACCTTAATCTCAATGACTATACTACCATGACCATAGTATCCATCTACATTCCATCAGAGGATAACATTCCATTGCTGGAAAACATTCTCTCATTTCTCTCTTAAACATCCCTAATGAAACCATCCTCCTTGGAAACATAAATATTAATTGTCTAACCCTCAGTAATCCTAACTTTCCACATCATATAAATCTATATGGATTTACACAACTAATCTCTCAACCAACCCATACAAATAACTCTCACTCTGCTAGCACCCTAATAGATTGGATACTTGTTTCAGATCCCTCCAAATACCACAATCCAGAAACACTTCCTGCCTCCCTGAGTGACAACTCGCCAATAAAAGTGCTCAGGTATACTTACAATCTCTCTAAACCACACAGATTCATCACCTGTCATAAACTTTCCAACGTTAACCCAGAAACATTTAAAACCCTCCTCTTTAGAGTAACCTGGAACTTTCTCACCCAGCTCCCACTTGATGAAGCAGTCCAAGCTTTCAGCTCAGCTTTCCTTAACATCTTAAACTCACTAGCCCCACTCTGGAAAGTACAGATAAAAGCTAATATATCCCCATGGCTATCTACCACCACAGCTCTACTATCCTTCCTCAACACTATTTCTTTAGCCAGAGATGACCATAAACCCATCTCTTGTCTATTCCTTGACCTCTCAAAGGCTTTCAACACTCTCACTCTCTGCTATTAAAAAAAAAACTAACAGACCTTAACCTCTCTCCTGATATAGTTGCAAGGTTCTCCAGCTATCTCACTGAGAGACTGAAATCAGTGAAATGGCACTCTGCATTATCTACTCCCCTTCCAGTAAGAATGGGTGTCCCCCAAGGATCCATTCTTGGACCACTACTTTTTAATATCATCAGCAACTTACTCTATTCTTCTTGCCCACAGTCTTCCATAGTCCAATATGCTGATGACTCTACAGTCATCACCATTGCCAACTCTCCCTCTGAACTCCTATCAGCTACTCATCCTTTAACTCAGTCGAGACATGGCTCTCCAGTAATCAGCTTATCCTCAACCCTAAAAATACAAAACTGTTACTCTTTCTCCTCAAAACAGTTAAACATATCAAATCTTCCTTCTCAATAATGTCCCTAAACAATACCTCTCTTGAAGTTGAATCTAGCACAAAACTCCTCAGTATTACCGTCGACGATCAGCTAAAATTCAACTTTCACATAAATAATTGTATCAGAAAAACCCATCAGAAACTAGGACGTTTGTACAGAAATAAAAAATTTCTCACCGCTGAAGCTAGGATCACTCTCATGCATGCTTACCTTCTACCTTGCTTAACATATTACTCCCAAATACTCACAGATCTTAACTCCACTACTTACTAAGCTTGAGTCAACCTAGCACATGATAGCTAGATTCACAGCTCAACAAACCTATAAATCCCACCACTGTCTCTCCCTAAAATACTTAAATTGGCTTGAACTACTTCACTTGCCTCTCCTCTCTCAGCACCAAATCATACACTCCATTCTATATCACCCTGCCTACTGTCCTCTCTCAGCACCAAATCAAACACTCCATTCTATATCAGCCTGCCTACTGTCCAGCTCTATGCTCAATCATCTCCCACTATTTCCCTACAAAGCACCTCCAGAGCTCGACCCAAGAAATCAGAACTCTTACACATCCTAAACAATTTCAATTGGCCACAGAAGAGTACTTTAAAGGGCACTGGACCTGTCACTGTTCTCACCCTTCCTGAATATAGTCATCTAACAAAGTAACCATCTTTCTCCTTTCTCCTTACTTTTCCCTGTCATAATCATCCTCTATCCTTTTTAACATTCTTTTTCTTTCAGCCATCTCTACACTTACTTTCCCATTCCTTTATCTGTAAACACCTTTTAAGATACTGGTACAGTCCATGTATTACATAACATCTAATCTAAATAACAAACTACCTATGCTTTTCATGTAACTTCCTATGCATTTATATCTTTAATTGTAACACAGTACTGCTGCTGTTTCCTTCTGACTTTTGAATTTTAAGCATTCTGTATTACTGCATGTGTTCTGAAATTACCTTAGAATTGTAAAATTGTTTGTATTATTTGGAGCTTTTCACCCCGGGCCTCTGTGAAAAAGGGCTTTAGCTCAGTCAGACACTCCCAGTCAACAAATGTAAAATAAATAAATAAATCACTGAAGATGGCAATCAATATATAATGACATATACATTTCTGTTCTGTACTTCATATCTTTTAGGAAATTCACGCTTGCCCTTCGTCCTGGAACAATCCACATTCACTATACAGGTTTCACGGCCAATAACCCCATGGCGAGCCATGAACATTCCCTACGCATGCCACATGTCATTAATATTCATGGCGTGAGATTGTACAATGCCACTTGATAGTCAATATCGCTTACACAAATACACTCTGTGTAGGCTCTGCATGGAACCTATACAGAGTTTATTGAATCCCGCAGAGAAAGAGTCTCAAATAAAGCAAAACTTAGCATAATCAGAATTAAGGGCAACTTCACAATTGCAAAGTTTATGGATATTGTGGAAAAGACAGACAAGAATGGAAGGGGAATACAGGTATTTAAAGTACTAAAAGTGTCAAGGAAAATACTTACTAATGATGAAAGGAATGCTTTAGAAAAAGTATTTTATTTGTGCCAGGTTGAAGAACAAATACTGTCAGATGTTTCACATCACTGAGTCTTCTACTAGAAAACTGGACTTTTTGATGTAATTCTGTAGTTATGTTGTAAATTCAGAAAATGGTGTTTTAGAAACCAGGTGGTCATAATCCAATGTTGTTTCTGAAGAAATATTTTTACTTTGTAAACATGAAAACCTAGTTTTCTTCATTATATTTGGTATTCCTAAAATTCATGTCATGTCTATGACAACCCCTCCCCTTTTTAGACCAATAATTTTAACAAAAGGTTTGAAGTCCTTACTTTTAGCATTGGTGGTACAAACAAACTAAAGTTTTGTTGATGCATTTGCCCTCATATATTAAGAATTCATTTCACTTCATTACTTCATTAGAAAACTGAGAACAGCCCATTTTAATGCTGAGTACAGTTTTGGTATATGTGATGTGAAATCATTGTATAAAATGAAGGCAAACAACAACTAATTAATTTTGTAGAAAATAAATACTGGTTAGACAAGAAATGTACGGAACATGGTACAGACTTTATTAGTGTTAAATTTGGAAAATCATCATCATCATCTTTCGGCTGTTCCTGTTTGGGGTCGCCACAGCAGATCATCTGTTTCCATTTCTTCCTGTCCTCTGCATCTTGCTCTGTCACACCAACCACCTGTATGTCCTCTCTCACTGCATCCATAAACCTTATCTTAGGCCTTCCTCTTTTCCTGTTACTTGGTAGCTTCATCCTTAGCATCTTTTTCCCAATATACTCAGAATCCCTCCTCAGCACATGTCCAAACCAACATAATCTTGCCACTCTGGCTTTGTCTCCAAACCTTCCTACCTAGGCTGACCCTCTAATATACTTATTCCTAATCCTGTCCACCCTTGTCACACCAAGTGCAAATGTTAACATCTTTAACTCTGTCATATCCAGCTCTAACTCCTGCCTTTTTGTCAATGCCACTGTCTCCAACCCATATAACATGATGGTCTCACTACCCTCTTGTAGACCTTCCCTTTCACTCTTACTGGTACTCGTCCATCACAAATCACTACTGACACTCTTCTCCACCACTCCATCCTGCCTGTACTCTCTTCTTCACCTCTCTTCCACACTCACCATTACTCTGAACTGTTGATCCCAAGTATTTAAACTCATCCAACTTCGCCACCTCTACTCCCTGAATCCTCACCATTCCTCTATCCTCCCTCTCATTCACACACATATATTCTGTCTTAGTCCTGCTGACCTTCATTCCTCTTCTCTGTAGAGCACATCTCCATCTCTCTAGAGTCTCCTCCACCTGTTCCCTACTCTCACTACAGATCACAGTGTCATCTGCAAACATCATAGTCCACGGGGACCCCTGTCTGATCAAATAATTTTTATATTTTAAGATCTTTTTTTTCAACCAACAGCTAGAGTTGCTGTGGTGCTATTAGGGAACCCATTTTGTCAATTTATGTATTGCTGTCTGGGAGGAATTAAATGTGAATTTGCCATCATTTAAGGAAAGTAGTTGCACTGTATACTCATGGTATTAATTGTGTGTTTCTTCTGTGGAATAGAAATGCTGAAGATTTACAGGAATTTGTGATTTGTTTAATTAAAGTGCTGAATATCTTAGGTTTAAGATGTTTAAAAAAACAAAAAAGCCTAATTCAAGTATATATATTTTAAATGTGGAAATATATAAGAATAAAACACATTAGAGGTTTGACAGAAGAAGACTGGAAAAGACTGATAAAGCATATATGTATGTGTGCGTGTGTGTGTGTGTGTGTGTGTGTGTGTATGTATATATATATATATATATATATATATATATATATATATATATAGAGAGAGAGAGAGAGAGAGAGATGCATTTTAAAATTGAACATTTGAACACATATATATATATATATATATATATATATATATATATATATATATAGACACACACACACACACATACACATATATATATATATATATATATATATATATATATATATAAAAGAGAGAGAGACAGATGCATTTTAAAATTGAACATACTAAACAAATTAAAGTGAACATTTTAAAGAGTTAAGGTGTTTCAAGGTCAATTATAAATAATAAATATTTAAAAAAACAATAAGTTGAACTATTTGCAATGAGAGCTAATCCAGTAAAACAAGTTACGGAAGTGATTGAAACAGTAACATAGGAATAGAAAACATCTCCAACACTAATGTTTATATGTAGTATGTTGTGCTTTCATAATTGCTGTCGGAGGAGGTATTTTATATCCAAAATATAAGTTTTGTATGGATTTAATGTTGATAAATAGGTTCACACATGGGTACATGTCAGTCGACCGACAAGTCGGAAGACCGACATTCACTCCACCGACACATGAAAACATCGACAGCGCAAACACGGACATTTAACAGGTAAGACTTTTAAATTTGCTAATCATGCCTACCACACATGCATAACACTGCCACACTTACTAAAACATGGTAGGCATGATTAGCGAATTTAAAAGTCTTACCTGTTAAATGTCCATGTTTGCGCTGTCTATGTTTTCATGTGTCGGTGGAGTGAATGTCGGTCTTCCGACTTGTCGGTCGACTGACATGTACCCTCACACACACACACACACACACACACACACACACACACACACACACAAATATGCCCCAAATACACTTACTTTTTTCAGTACACTTCCAATGTCTCATTGCGATCAAATGAATGAAAAAGAATCATACATTGTAAGGCATTGCAATCCTCCCCCATGCCTCTCAACTGCCCCTAATTTTTTTCTATCCCTCAAAAATGTTTGATTTTCAGGTAATCACCGAAACCAGACACTGCAGTTTCATATATCTTATTGCTGATAAAATGCAGCTGTTTTTTAAAGATTGACCCTGATTTACCCTGATTTAGGTCTCCCCCTCCCCATAGCACTGGCTTTGTCCCGAATTCTTGAGAAAAGATGTTGAAAGGTATGAGCTCAGTTTCTTGCTCACTCCTTCTCCCTCCCTCTCTGTAGGTCACTTTTTTCCCTCTGTCACTTTCTCTCTATCATGCTGTGTATGTCTCTCTCTCTCTCTCTCTCTCTCTCTCTCTCTCTCTCTCTCTCTCTCTCTCTCCCTCTCACACACACACACACACACACACACACACACACACACACACACACACACACACACACACACACACACACACACACACACACAGACACACACACACACACACACACACACAAATTACTTTTTCTTTTTTTTTTTTTTTTTGTTTTTCTAAGCATCAGTCTGTGCTTCATGACCACCTAATGAAACAAGCACAAACTAAGAAATTAGATAAACGGATCCAAAGCAGTAGAAGGTGTAAAATAATGGTGAACCAGCAGTCTCAGGACAACAAGAAATTTTATTAAATGAAGCGCTTTTCGTCTGCAATCGTATGCAGACTTCTTCAGACCTGAAGAAAAGCGCTTCATTTAATAAAATTTCTTGTTGTCCTGAGACTGCTGATTCACCATCATTATTTTACACCTTCTACTGCTTTGGATCCGTTTATCTAACTTCATGACCACCTGATATACTGCCAATTTTTTTTTACTGGGTGATATCTGTGCATTAAAGCCATATTGGAGAACATTCATTTGCCAATAGGATGACGATGTTCATGTAGCTCATTATTTAATATAGTTTAGTGTAACTGCAGAGGCAATTACATATGTGGTTAGACGTAATTAGAAGATTTTGTAAGAAAATTCAGCAGTAGTTGTAGTGGTAGCGTCCTACCATGAGTTCTTTAGTGATGGGGTGCACAATAAAAACTTTAATTGGAAGGAAATGACAAGTGATTACCAAGAACTTGACAGTTACACCAAAAGGAAAGCAAAACATCTGTAAAATATGGTGGATAGCTTTTATTCTGTATATATTACTAAAGGATGAACATATAATAGCAAAGACAGATATACATGTTCTGCTTTATGTAGAATGCTGTGAAATGTGTACATCTTTTTATATAGGGAAGATGGGAAAATATTACATCAGAGGACATCAAATCATGTTTTTTTGTTCAAACGAAAAGATAAATATAATATCTTATATAGGTATTCCACTAAGTAAAAACGTTTTAGGATGTATATATTATTTTGTTTTAGAGAAAGTATGTGTTAGAGAAAGTATATGCCTGTCTTAGAGGAAGTGATGACAAAGAATTGATGCAAGACAGTAGCCTTCAGTTCTGATGTCATAGGTTCATAGGTAGGTACTAGGCTATCAGCCCTGGGGCCTATATAAGCCTGTCCAAAAAGGTTCCCTGGCTTTCGCCACCCAAGAAAATTATTTCCTCTGCCCCTGTCAAGCAGTGCCGCAGAAGTGATCCCTGGGGTGAATTTTCTATTTCCCATCCAGTTGTCAAGATTTTTCTTAAAGAGGGCCAATGAGGAGTTTTGCTTGACATGAATGGGTAGTTTGTTCCAGAGTATGGGAAGTCTCTGCGACAGGAATCTATCCCTCCAGCATGTTCTGTTTATTGTGGTGATGAGGTTTAAGTCCCTGGAGTGTGTGGTTCGGAGAGATTGGGATTTCTTTAACTCTAGCATGTCCAACAGCTCTGGGTTTGACATAGCTTTGTATGTTAGGCAGGGGTCGCCTCTGAGTAGGCGATATGCGATGGAGCAGAGCTGGAGTTCTTTTGAGACGGTCTGCGTATGGCATCTGTTTGAGGCCAGTAATCCTCTTAGTGAGGTATTTCTGTGGCCTTTCCAATTGTTGTAGGTGTTTTGTGAGATACATGCCAAATGCGGCATTGTACTCTATAATGGGTCTGATGAGGGATGAGTAGAGAGGAACAATGACCTCCTTTTTTCTAGAGGAGAACGCTTTTGTGATGAGGTGTGCCGCAAAGAAGGATTTCCTGACCCCTGTGGCAATGTGGTTATCAAAGGAGAGACAACCGTCCACCTGTGTCCCAAGGTCTCTTTTCACACTTTCACTGTTTACTGAGCTACTGCCTATGTGGTAGTTCATGGGTACCGAGTTTTTCCCAAAGGGGAAGACAATGCACTTCTTGGCATTGAGCTTGAGGCCATGACTTTGACACCAAGCATCTGTCTCTGTGAGGCCCTTTTGTAGAATGTGTACATCATTAGGCAATTCTATTATGGCTCCCAGTTTGCAGTCATCTGCGAACTTTGTTAGCCAAAGACCTTCTGTGTTGGCCTGCACTTCAGAGAACTAGATGCCGAACAGGAGAGGACCCAGGACCGAACCCTGTGGTACTCCACTCGTCACTGGTCTGAAGTCGGACTTGGAATCAGCTACTTTTGCTGTGTGGATTCTGTCAGTCAGCCAGCAAATACAATGAAAAACAAAGACCAGGAACCCAATGAATAAAATGTATTCCTCTCTGATGTCTCAGCATACACTGCCTTCTTGGACTACACAATTACTTCACATCACACACTTGTTTTATATACACTACTAAATAGGCAGTTAAACAATAAAGTCATCAAGTGATACCATAAAACACTTAAAAAGCATTTAAAGTAATACATGCCAATTAAAATCAACATTCATACCCTTTGGAAACAAAGTATCAAACTTTAATATATACACTGCTTCTTTATAAAGAAGTTTATTCTTGCTGACACCCCCCCAAAAAACACACTCTACTTTTTCTAAAATTGTAGCTTGTAACCCATGAACAGAACTGCCATGTGCTTCCAAAAATGGTGTGCCACTGAGCTCTGTTCCTTTTTATTTAATATATCATGAACATGTTCTAATAGCCTTATTTTAAAAGGTCTTTTGGACTCACCCACATAAAACTTATTGCAAGGACATCTGAGGGCATAAATAATGCCCTCAGTGTCACACCTATAATTCCCATAAACTTCAAATCTTCAACCATTTAAGCGTCCAAAATAAGGCACAATAAATTTGCATGCCTTGCATTTGCCACATCCTCCTGTCCCTTTTATTCTTATTGACTCATATAAGACTTCCTTGGGTCTGCACAACCTAGATTTCCCCAAAAAGCTCTTAATATTCCTACCCACTCTATATGAAGCAACAAGTTTATTAGGCATCCATGAACCTATTGCTAAATAAACTATATGTGGTTACAAAATACATTTCACAACCAGATTCAGTATTGTTATTTAATTTGGAAACTCCCTTCCATTTTCTATTGCTGTTTCCAATATACTCTTTATTGAATCTATTCCAAGCCTTAGCAATTATATCTTCACCATATCCACGCTTTTTAAACATTTCTGAAGTATAACCTATCTCCCTTAAAACAAATTGTTCATCACTGCATAGTCTATAAAGATGTATGCATTCACCATAAGGTAAGGCATCAATCGTATGCCCAGGATGACAACTTGTTGCTTTCAAATAATATATATATCCCCCTGAAATTTCCTATGTACTTTTGTGGTTAGTATACCATCTTCCTTAAGTAACAAACCTGCATTCAAAAAGGACACCTTCTTTTTTAATTACTTGTATAAAATTGTTATGATATTTCTCTTATATGTTAAAACAATAAACCTGTTTTGAAAAAAAAAAGGACACCTTCTTCCCTATTTGGATGTCATCAAATGTGAAATTAAATCTGTTTACTTGTAATTCATCCAAAAAATTCTGCACTTCCTGTTCCCCTCCTTCACATAAAAAATTAAATCATCAATAAATCTAAAGTAACATTTAACATATTGACAAAAAAATCTTTTCCTATAAACATATTTAACTTCAAATAAGACCATGGTTAAATTAGCATATGAGGGGACAAAAGCCACCCTCATAGCTGTTCCACATTTCTGATGATAAACCTGGCTATCAAACTCAAAATAATTATTCTTCAAACAAAAATGTACTAAATCTACAATATATTCTGTAGTGGGTGACTCCCCCATGAAGAATCTAATTGCCTCAAGGCCATGGCAGGGTTTAATGTTAGTGTATAAACTTTTCACATCTAGAGTCACCCAATACATCTTATTAGACCATTGTACTATCTTTAACTTGCTTAAAAAATCAAAAATATCGTTAACATAAGCAGGTAATAAAACTACCTTGGGTAGCAACAGCAAATGCAGCAACTGTTCCAGATTATAAGTGAAATAATTTCTACCTGAAACTGTAGGGCGCCCTGGAGGGGCCTGTATATTTTTGTGAATTTTAGGTAAACAGTAGAATGTGGCAATACTATGACTGTTCATAGTTAGCTTCTTCTGAACATTGTCAGCATTTAAATAACCTAACCTGACACCTTTGTTAAGTAAAGATTTAAATTAAACTAAGGCTCCAAAATAATGACTTGTGTCTACCTTTGAATAAACTGAATTATCATCCAAATGTTCATAGCACATCTTCAAATACTGGGATATATGCATCACAACTAATTTGTTTCCCTTGTCAGCAGATTTAAAAAACAGTTGTTCATTTTTAGTCATATTTAATAATGCTGACCACTCTTCTCTAATTAAAGTGTAAACAATATTCTGTTTTTCATTTAAAAACATATTTAATTCAGTTTCAGTAAAAAAAAAAACTGCTGTTTTATGAAAATAACTGATGTCAGCATCGAAAAAAAAACCTGGAACATAACTGCTGTGTGATTTAACACAGCTAGTATCAAATAAGCTGTATGCATTGTATTCATCATCAGAAGCACAAGAAAAATAGTTATCTTCCATACTAGAATCACTGTCATTAATAAATTCATTTTGTTTAGTACCATTTAAATTATTGAACATACATTTCAATTGTAATTTCCTAACCAGTCCAAAAATGTCTTTTTTCACTTCATATAGCTTGGGAACAACAGTGGGAACAAACTTCAGGCCACAGTTCAACACAGAAATTTCACTGCTTGAAAATACATACCCAGACAGATTGACAACATAGCCAGCATTCTCACCACTTGGTTTGTTTGTAGTAATTATTTTGGGGGAATTAGAATGCCATTGGTTTGAAAACTGGTTCTCTCTCTGCCTTTTTCTGTTTGGTGGTTCTTTAATTCAGCCATTCGGCCCATTCCGACAGGTCTAACGAAATTCTGAAGGTTTTTGTGCCCTTGGCAATTCTGGATATTCATCCCCTCCATGTTTTTCAATGTAAATATATTAAAGTTTGATACTTTGCTTCCAAAGGGTATGAATGTTGATTTTAATTGGCATGTATTACTTTAAATGCTTTTTAAGTGTGGTATGTTATCAAGTGATTACTTTATTGTTTAATTGCCTATTTAGTAGTGTATATAAAACAAGTGTGTGATGTGAAGTAATTGTGTAGTCCTAGAAGGCAGTGTATGCTGAGACGTCAGATAGGAAGATATTTTGTTCACTGGGTTCCTGGTCTTCGTTTCTCATTGTATTTGTTGCTGTTCTTTTGCTGCTTTGCTTCTGTCAGTGAGCCAGTTGGCCACCCATCTTGTGACATAGGGATTTATGCCCAGTTTAGTGAGTTTATCTATAATTCCAGAGTGGGGGATGGTATTGAAAGCCTTAGCGAGGTCAAGATAGGCTGCGTGCACTATCTAGAACACATCTACAGCTCTAGCGACTGCTTCAAAGAAGTCAATCAGGTTTAGTAGACATGATCTACCTTCTGCAAACCGAAACTGAGAGGGGTCCAGACTTTGGAGGTTACCCATGTCTTTGTTTATAAGCTCCAAGATGATACATTCCATGGCCTTGCAGAGCAGGCTCATCAGGCTAATGGGGTGGTAGTTTCTGGGGTTCATGGTGGCACCCCTTTGTGAAGTGGGATAACTGTTGCTGTGCGCCATTCAGTAGGTACACAGCCTGAGGTGAGGCTATAATTTAACGTGGTACTTAGGTGGGGTGCCAGTTCATTCTGTAGTTCGTGCAGTATGCAGCCTGGGATGTTGTCTGGACCCATGGATGCTGTGTTCTTGGCTTTGGAGAGTGCGGTCTTTACTTATTCATCCATGATTACAGGGGCTTTGCACTCTTCTGGTAATTTCTTTATCTGTCCCACAGTGTGCATCCTACTACTCATTCTCAGACACTTCATCTCTATCACTTCTAGCCTCCTCATCTGCTCTTCCTTCACTGCCCAGGTTTTTGTGCCATTCAGAAGTATTACTCGCACTACTGTTTTGTACTTTTTACTTTTCAGCTTCTTTAACTTTCTTCTGTGCCAGTTGGATGCAGCCTATCTAATTCCAGCTTTGACCTCTTCATTCAGACCTTTTGCTTCTCCTCATTCCCCCCTCCCAGATACTTAAAGCTGTTAACATGTTCTGTTATTTCTCTTCTATCACAATATTCAGCCTTTTCTGATTACTCAAATTTACTGTAACGACAACTGTTTTTCCTGTACTCAGTTCTACATTCCAGTCCCCTATCATTTGCTGAAATTCCTGTTCAGATTCTGCTTGTAGGGCCACACTGTGTCCATTCCCTCCAACTTGTTTGCTAATGTAGTCACTCCCATTATGAACAGCAGTAGGGTCTGACCTGAATCCTGATGTACACCAGATCTCATTTTGAATACCTCTATGAGTCTAAACACTGTTCATACTCGTACCTCAGGGTTCTTGTACATCATTTTTCTGGGACTTTGAACCATCATATGACGGCCCAAATCAGCTTTCTTGAGATCTTGTTGTATGCTTTCTCCAAATCTAGAACTGGTCAGTTGGGCTCTGTCCTTATCTCTAGCTTCTTCCCCATTATCTGTCTCACTGCAAACATCTAGCTAGTTGTACTGCATCTCGGTCTGAATCCAAACTGCTCATCTCCACTCCTACTTTCTGTTACTCTTTGTATTTATCAGTCTCTCTCTCCATCACCTTCATGCAGTGTGACAAGAGTTTGATGCCTCTGTACTGCTCACAGTTATGAATCTCTCTCTCTCTCAACACACTGCTATGAGCATCCTCAAAGGCCATTTCTCCCCTAACTCACCCAACGTCTTGATCATATCTACTTTGACTTCATCTAAGCCTGATGCTTTCCCTGACTACATTTTTCTTAGTGCTGTTTTCACTTCTTCATGTGTGCGTTGTTCTTCCTCTTTCATTACTGGCAGTGCATGGGAGTTCAGCTTCTGTGAGATCTTTTTCATTTAGAAGCTCCATCTTTGAGACTTTGGTGTACTATGAACTGGAAACCAGAATATTATTGGCATCCTTTATGAACTTGAGTTGTTTCTTTGTGCCATCTGCTGATTTACTTTTCAGAAACTGGTAGAGCTCCTCTGACACCTTGTTTATTTCTGTTGTGACTGCTCTCTTAGCTTCTTTGTTATCCAACCAGTATTCTTTTTTAGCCTGGTCCATTTTTTCTATCTCCCAAATTTTCCTGCACTCTTTTTTTCTTTTGATAACTTCCTGGACTTCTGCATTCCATTACCAGCTTTCCTGATGCACCTTATTTCCATAGCTGGCTCAACCACATATCTGTTCTATAGTCTTCCTACAGGCAGTTTTGAGACACTTTCACTCCTCTTCTTTGATACCACCACTCGTTCTTGAGATGCTACAGTGCTAAGTATTCCCTTGAACTCCTGTGCTTTTACACCAGCTTCCAGGTCTTCAGCCTAGGACATGCTGACCGTACAGCCTTCTCTGACCACTGCTTGCAACTGTTTTTTGCCACTGGTGGTTTATGGAGTTGGTTGACTGTTTCATTGGAAATGATATTGCAATCTTTGTTCTACTGTAAAATCCTTTCCTTACTAACGGGAAGTCTACCTGAGTTCCACATTGGCAACTCATGTATGCGATCTTGTGACTGTCTCTATTGTTGACTACCCTCAAACCATTTGTCAGACAGAAGTCTAGAATGGCCTCTCCTTCTTTATTCATGTTGCTCCAGTCATGTGAAACCAGGCAGTCCTCATATCTTGTTCTTGCCCTTCTTGTATCTGACTCGATACAACCATTCAAGTTCCCCATTATCAACACCAACTCATGAATGCACTTATTTCTTCACAATCACAGCCTTAGGCACTTAACATAGTCAGTCCCTGCAATGATAATTATAAGTTAATGATCAGTAGGGAGTGTTGAAATCACTACAGTCTTTAAAAAGACACAGTACCAATGATCACCCTGGTTCCTCCATCTTAACAAACAAGCTAACCTGTTAAGTACAGTTGGTGATTCCACTACCTATACTCCTTTGCTTTGTTTGTTTATTTGGTTAGTCATAGCAAAATCATCAAAAGTGAAGTCTCCTCTGTTGTAGCCAAGAAGTCCTTAGCTCATAATTTTGAGAATCTATCCCCCCACTCCCTTAAAAAAATTGAGGCAACTAATAAGCTTAATATAAACTGAACATACCAGGGTCAAATGACTCTAATAAACAGAATCTTTATAAACCTCAGAGGCATTTAGACCATGCCAGATTCCAGTTATATAGATGTGCTACAAGATGTATTCTGAGATACAAGACCAAATCCAGTGTAATCTATTTGTTTATCAGCACCAGATTTCAACATATCTACTTCAGTTTGTCCTTTAGAGTGATTACTAAAGCCGCAAGTTTATAGAAAAGAAATGTACTAAGGTGCAAGGGCTAGTTGCAGCAAAATCAATGTGTAATGGCTTGCAGTTATTCAGATAAAAATGGAGCTAAGAGCAAGCAGTCTGCAGTTCAGTGCAAGATGCTCATCATTAATGGCATCAGCCAACCTACTCATAGCAGGCAGTAAGTTAGTAAGTCAGTCTCTCTGCAACAGCTTGAGCAACAGGTATATCTGATTTAAAACATTGGCAATTTGTGGCACAGAAACAGAAACCAGACCTATTATCCAAACAATAACAGTTGTAGGAATGCCCTGGCTAGATAAAACCAGTTCTGTTCACTTTCTCTCACTAAGAAAATAGATAGGCCTCTAGACAAAGGATTTCACTACAAACTGAGGTCAACACTAAAAGATATTAGCTCTATCTCACAACAAAAAGACAATACATCAAACCTATAATGCACTCAAGTAAAAATGTTGATCCACATGAAGGGTTTTGTATTACTACTCAAGATCATCAGCAAACTAGTACCATTTTAATGTACAGTGCATCTTGAAAAGAGATCAGATATTATTGCAGCTGCTCTGTGTAATAATGGCAGGACAGAGTCCCCTTAGACTGAAGCAGACTACATACTCAGTTGCTCATGGAACAAGGAGACAGTATTCAAATGTTTGCACCAGTCAATAGCAAAACCATGCTCCTTTATCTTAGAAATGAGAAAAATCTATCTTCATTCAAAAAGTTAAAAGATTATCTTAATGATGTCAACAAATGTGAAAAATGCAATAATAATAATGACGGATCTCACTATTCCTTGATACTATTCTCCATGAAAAAAAGTTTTGTAATAATTCAGTTTTAATAATTCTGAGGTACACACAATTGAATGTTAGATGTTTTACTTAGTTTATCAACATTTCCTACATCTGCATTTAAATTATTTACATATATGCCTGGATATTAATGAACATCTTTTAGCATTTCAAATTTCTCTGCTATCTATCTATCTATCTATCTATCTATCTATCTATCTATCTATCTATCTATATATTTTTTGGAAATTCTAGTAATTTGTATCATGTATGAAAAAGGTCTAAGGACCAGTTCACTTAACCAGTCAACAAACATTCAAATAAAATAAATAAATAAACTGAAATACAGTCATGATTTGCAAGAGAAAGTTTAGTCTGTAATCCTGAGTGCTATAAAAACGAAATATAAAAATCTTAAACAAAATACCACAAAAAGCGTCAAATCATGAAGTTTAATGTCAGCAAATCAAGCTATGTGAGAAAAATTTCAAGCTGTGCGCACTAAATACACTTACAGCAAGATACAGATACCCTACACTTCCACTGTGTACATTTCATCAGCACTTGAAATATTTCAGAAAGCTGTCATGCAACTGACTTAGGGGATTGATGATATGACTTATGTCAATGATGATATAATGGTCTGTGATGCAATCAAAGAAAAACATAAAAAATATTGACTGAACTACTGAGTAGACTTAGATAATATAACCTCAAACTGAGTGAGACTAAACTGTAATATCACAGTTACAGATTTAAGATATATGGGTCCTGTTTTAACTTTAGAAGTTATGAAACAAGATAATGAATGGTCAGGATTAGAGTATGATTATCATCATCAGGTAATTAACAAGCATGAGATTTCTGGATGTGTTGAATATTTTTTTAAGTTTATTTTGACTTTTAATCAAGAAAAATGAAGTTATGGCAAACATGCAGGTTCAAAACACTTAACCATAAAAAAAAAAAAAAAAAAAAATGCATCAAATAAAAATGCACATATTCCAAAAAGACCACCAGGAAAAAAAAAACACAGACATTATATGTATTCTTTAAAAATATGTTAAGTACTTTCAGCAAACTCAGTATAAGGGCTTTATCTGAACTAAATTATTTAAGACACAGACTGCTTATATAGTCTTAATAAATCAAACAATTAGATTTAAAGAGCTAATGTCTAAAAATATTATATACTGCATAAGCCGTAGCAAATTCCTTGGTAATAATATAAAACAGAAGACTACTAAAATACATGTTTATGTAAAATAAACACATTAACAACCTTTTTAACATGATTCATAGGAATTAAAAATATTTTACCTACTTAAAATATACATAAATAAATATTTCCATACCTACAATTTATAATTTAGCTGCTTTCATCCTAAGCAATGGGGGCTAAGGAAACTGAATAATTTAAGACAGGTAGATTGCAGGCATTAAGCCTGCATTGTCATAGTAATTCTTTGTATTTCAGCTTATTTTCCCCCACTCTCCCTCTAGGAATTATCCCAACAATTTCCAGTATCAGAAACAGAAATTTAACAAAACCATTACAAATTATGGCATGTTTATATAATGCATTATTCTCATTCTTATTTAAAATATCATAATTATGTTCATAAATACTCCTCCGGAGTTCAATTTCTGTTTTTCTCTACATAAAACCTTGAACAATTTGAACAAGTGGCTAAATAAACAATTCCTTAGCCAAGGCAATTACTAGCCTAGGTATAATAACCAGCACCTAATCACTGCTTAGGCAAAACCTATCCCCATTATATATGAAAGCACACTGCCTACAAACCCCCCACTTATGTGTTCCATTGGAATGCTCTCTCCATTGCTCCATTGCTCAATCCCTCTACCTTTCATTTCCAGCATGTTTTTGACATTATTTCCAGTGTTAAATGCAAAGTATGGGTTCTCACCCACAAGTTCAGAAACTGTTTCATCCACTCTAAAGTTCAACCATTATTTTAATGATATCTTTAACTTTCGTACTCCCCAAATATCCAAGGACTAATGCTCTCTCATGGCTATTTACATGCCCATTAGATTCTTCATTATTATCTTTTTAAATTTATTTTGGGGTAAACCAACACCTAAAAGTTGTCTGAAGTCAGTCATCTTTCTATCTGTGATTTCCCGCTAAACTCAAATAATATTTTTTTGGGTAATCCCTTTCAATAAACATTTTAATCAACTTCTGAATCTCCTGCAGTTATATACTGCACTTTTGTACAATATGCAGATAACTCTTTACCCATCTACACATCCTCTAACTACAAAAACTTCTAGAAATTACTCAAGAATCCTTAACATCCATATAATCTTAACTAGATGACTCACTACTCCTATTCAACCCCCACAAAAATGAAATTACTAATTTTCACAACAAAAACATTATCCCAAAGCAAAACTCTTGAAAAAACACTGCATTAAATAATACCCTGATTAAGCAGGTCCCTAATACCAAACTCTTATGAATCCCAATTGATGACAACTTGAACTACACTTTCAAACTATTATTAAAAAAAAAACACCAAAAGCTAGGTTTCTTGGATAGAACAAAACCCTATGTAGGAGACAGAACTACAGAAACCATAGCTAAAGCCTACCTCCTACCTACCATACTCTATGCCTCCCTACTCTTTACTAACCTAGACATGTCCATACAAACAAAGCTGAAACAATGTTACAATAAAATAGCTCATTTTGCTGAAAAATGGCTCTTTAGACCTCATTAGTGCACTTTTTTAGTTACCACATTATTATTATTATTATTATTATTATTAAATTAAGATCATAAAAAGTACTGTCAATTGAAAAGTACTTTAAATATGTTTACCTTTTAAAACTTGTTTAATATTAATGGTCTCATTAAAACTTGGATGCCTATTCACTTCTAGCCTTAAACTGCCCTTTGACCACCATAACTTCTAACTAGTTTTCCATGCCACACCTATACTTTTATGTGTTCAAGTGCACACAATTAAAAAAAAAAAATGAAAGGACCCAGAAGTAATACAATGCTGTATAACCCATTACTATAATTCTATGTTTTAATGGCATATATATGCTCTTTAATATGCTCAGAAAGCCTTCCTTTTGTTTTGTGTATTTAAAAACTTAAAAAAATAAAAATAAAGTTTAGGCCACAAACGTAGGTACAAATTCCTTTATATTTCCACAAGATTATCGTATTTAAAAACTTTGGCAGGAAGTACATAATGTACAACATACCACAAATTTGGTATAACAATCAAATCTTCCACTGATAGAAATAGATCTGCCATACTGTTCAAAACTCAGTACCACTGTAACAGATTTCATTACCCCATGATGAACTGCAGTTCTTTCTGAATCCTTGCATTTACTGTCATGCCGTGATGGGAATATTATAATTGCTGAGTTTTCAAAAAAAATATCTGCCTGATGTTTCAACCAAATTATTTGTCGACTTTATGGTGCTTCTTCTAAAACACATTTTGACATGCTACTTATATGCCACCTTAGTTAAAATGCTTCTTATTAACTTTGGAAATTTCCTAACTGCTTTTAACTTTTTTTTTTTTTTTGATACATGGTGGCTTTCGGTAAATTGCTTTAAGTATAACAATGCTTCTTCTGTAAATTTTCTCCTAATAATCTAAATAATTTCAGTTCTTAATGACATTTCTAAACACCTCCCACTTATTACCATGGACAATAATCCTCTCTCCCTAGTGATTTGTGCCCTACTAAATTTGACTAATTTCTATCTTCCTCTTAATATTACGCTCCTCCAGTGTTCCCCCTCTATCCTGTCTACCCTATCCTTAATCCTTCTCAACACTTTATCCAGCCTCCTTCTCTCTCATTTCACCCTCTCCCTTTCAAATATTTTATTGAATACTATAAATATTTTTTTTTATTTATTTTTACATTTGTTGACTGGGCTAGTCTAACTGGATATATGTCCATTTTCAGTAGAGGCCCGGGGAGAAAAGCTTCAAGCATTAACAGTGACAAGTTTACAATATATCAAAAAACACTTAAAATCACAGTACAAAGGCAACATTGGTCTAAAGCAAAAATGACACTTAAAATCACAATGCAGAGGGAACATTGGTCAAAAGAAAAATTATACTAAACACAATAATACCATTGAGAAAGATGCAAAGGAGAGAAGAGCCTTTTATTTTATCCTCATGCTAAGATAATGTTAGAGCTAATACTGAAATATCAAAAATATAACTGACAAAATAGATTACTGTATTTCAGACTGAAAACATGTTTACAGCAGTTGTAGGCTGCAAGCTAGGTAAGGCTCATAACACTACTTTGTTATTAAACAAAGGAATGTTATAGTTTGACTTTGCTCTTTTTACATGTTGCAAAATGGACACAGTCTTATTTGTGTGACTGCACAGATGAAGTCATGAGAACCTGTACAGTGTCAGAAATATGCTGAAATGTAATGAGTTCCAGCAGTCTCCAAATAATAATTGCATATTTCTACTGTCAAACTGTTTTTGTGTGGATTTACTAATGATGGACAGTAATAAAGAACATCTTAACAGAAATAGCTAATGACTAATTAAAATATTAGCTTACTAACTTTTCAGTTTTTATCCAATATTGTACACACCCTGCTACAATGTTGTTTTTCATAATATGATTCAGTTTGATTTGGTTTTGCAGTTAACTGGATGAGCCTAAAATGTTGCATATGGATCAGCGTTCTACCCCAGTTAACAAAGTATTAAATTAGTCAATCAATCAGTCAAAGGCATACATCATCACTTCTACATTTTCATTTATAAGTAACTCTTTTCATTTTTGCATGATGCTGTATTAGTGGAATAATTATGATACAGATGTAACACTTCTCATTGTTTTAAGATTTAAATATATATACACACATATATATATATATATATATATATATATATATATATATATATATATATATATATAAAGAGAGAGAGAAACTAAAATGACTGAATACTTAATGTACAAAAAAAACTCAGCTAGAGTGAAACGTTAAGTTGACAACAAATACCCACAATTCACACAAATCCTAAATTCACATAATTACAAGTCCCATGACCAATTAATTAAGCTAACGATAAAACGTAACTATATATATAAATCTAATTAATTACAACAATAAAAATACATTTTTCTGTCTTTTAAGAAACATTTGATGTTTATAATATCATCTAAGCCAGGTAATGTGGCAGAAGATAAACATATCTTCCATAATGTTTCTTTGACTTCAGGCTTTGTATTTAAGTCGCCAATTAAAGGAGACATAGCTACACTATCTAAAACATAAAAAGAAAATTTCCTAAATTACAACATACAAGTGAGTGTTTAACCAGACCATTTTTTTAATCCTTTTTTTAATAGCTGTGACATGTTCATAAACGTGCTTAGCAAATTTTCCAAACATTTTGCCAACATAAAAACTGGGGCAAAATTCACATAATGGTAAATAAAATACCCAACATGTATCCATTTTAGCCCTGATGTGGGTATTATTAGGTTGTAAAATAATGCAAGAACCTTCAAAAATATACCTACAATATTTGCAATGCTGACAATGAAATGTCCCAAAATAAGAATAATTTAATGTGTTGGAAAAATCAAAGTTGGTCCATTTCATTTTGAAAAATTATTTTAAATAGTGTTTTTTTTTTTTTGGTATACAAAACTTGGTTTGTTAACAGCAATACTGGCCAACTCTTTGTTGCCTAAAATATTTTTTTCAATTGTCCTTAATAAGATTGATTCTAATATACTTAAAACAAGAAATAGGTAATAAAAAGACTTAGGATGTTCATCGGGCTTCATATTCCCCTTACTTAGATTTTTATCCTTGAAACAATAGCCATATTTCAAAACCAAATTAAAATTTGCATGCTTTTTTAAGGTTACCTCTTGTAAAACTGCAGTCAGAAAATCATTAGACAAGCCTTTCTCTACAAATAGACTTTTTCAGTGAAGTGACACAGTCTCAAAAACAATATCATCACTAACCGGTCTACTTAGCCTCACAAACAGTTCATTTCTTTTTCATAAAAAAGGGTGTTGGCTGTTCCTAAATAAACAGTTGTTAACAAAAGCAGGCTTCCTATATACATTGCTCTGAAAACATTTTTATCAGCATCAATAGATACCAATGCATCTAAAAATACTACTTAATAGCCTTTACCACTATAAGTGAATGTGAAAAAACTAGTACTATTACTTAAAAAAATTATCAAAGGTCTCTTCACCACCTTGCTATAAAAAAAAAAACAAATCATCTATATAACATTGATAGATGTATACCTTTTAAAAGGGGATGTTTAACAAGAAACTCTTGCTCCCAACAGCTCATAATCAAATTCGCAAAGGAGGGAGCAACCCTTGCTCCCATGGCAGCTCATTTTTTCTGTACATTGTATTTAAGATCAAATGTAAAAACCAGGGAAAGTTCAGTAAACACGGAGATAGTAGCCACTATGTATTCCAAAGCATTTATTTTAGCCACAAACAAACGGAAAAAAATAAAAAATTATACAACTAAACATGAATGCCTTTTAAAACTCATTACATGCGTTTTTGTCTATTCATTGACTTCATCAGATAATTAGTAAATCGATCTGTTTCACCAGTATATATATGTATAATCCTTAATTGTAAAACAAATAGAATTCATTGTCTCATTAGATTCCCGCTAATTTTGGTCAGAAGCCATTATATACATCAAAAACCATTAATGATAAAACTTAAAATCTTGTATTTTATACATTATGTTGATTAAAAACTTTGTATAATAAAAAAACATTATTATAAAAGTTGTTATTAAAAGAAACTTTCGTTAAAAAACTTCATATATATTTGTAATGTTCTTTTTTTTAAATATATGAAAGTCCTTTCATTAATGAATTCCAGATGCTATCTAGTGGCAACATTTATTATAGTTCTTCTGCCTCACTCAAAGCTTTGCTGACCTTAGTTTTAGCAATGGTAAAATGGAAATAAACTCATTTAACCCAGGAGTTTTCCCTGCCTCTAAAGTTATTTGCCACCATAATTCTCAAAACTCTATTCTTTCTTCCCAAGGGCCACCCCTAATATCCTGCTTTCTAATACCATAAAATTGTATTTATATCCTGGGCATACATTACTATGTTTATATAAAGCATTGCACTCTTTCTCCGTTGTTATTTCATACATGTGCTCATAAATTCTTCTCTTCAGCATTCTCTCAGTTTTTCCTATGTAGAAGGACCCACATTTTTCACAAAGAGCCATGTAGACTATTCCCTTCGATTCATAGTTGTAATACTCCGAACTGTAAATCCATCTTTTTCTACTTTCCAAATAAAAATTATTGTTGTTTATTATATATGTACACTAACTACAATGCCCACATTTGTATGTACCTATTCTATTTCTATTAATATTAAATTTCTTTTTATTTTCTATAATATTTCTAATACTTTGTAAATTCTTATAAATTATTTTTCTAGATATCTTAGATGCATTGCCTATATCTGAAAAGGCTATAAATTCCTCCCATTCCATCACATTTAGTTTTTCTTCCATCTTCCACTTCTTTCCTGATTTGTTTGATGAAATCCAAAGGGTAACCCCTCTCTACAAACATTTTCTCTAGTAATTCACATTCGTCCCTGTATTTTATATATTTTGGATTCTGAATTCAAGACATGCTGGATTATGTACAGAAGATTTTTAGATGATATAGTAATTCTTTGGACAGCAGGAAGGGAAAGATTTAATGAATTCCTGACATATATGAGTAATACCACAAATTTTTTAAACTTTACTCATAAAATTTCAGAAAATGAATTACAATATTTGGACTTACAAGTGTACAAAGTAGGACAAAAATTGGAAACTAAAATATATAGAAAAAAGACATTTTGTAACTCCTTTCTACATTTTGAAAGTGCACACCCCCTTCATTGCAAAAGAAACATTGTCAAGGGACAATTTGTTAGGGGTAGCTGCATGACTAGTTGAGATAATGATTTTAAGGATGAATGTGAATTACTAGAGAAAATGTTTGGTGAAGCAGACCGATTTACTAATTATCTGATGAAGTCAATGAATAGACGAAAACATATGTAATGAGTTTTAAAGGGCATTCATGTTTAGTTGTATAATTTTTTTATTTTTTTCCATTTGTGCAGTTTCCTTGGCTTGGATTCTTTGGTTGTTTAGTGGAACGGAGCTGGAAATGCCACTTCTTCCTGAAGTGAGGGGGCAGGACGATGTAGGCCAAACACGTAAATTTATTGGCCAACTCACGGAATTGATTGGTCTTCTCACCCCACTCAGCCAATCCTTAGTGGGGATATGGGGCAACCTAGCTCCAGCACGAGTTCCAGGAACTGGAGGTAACTTTAAACAAACAGAACTTGGTAATGGCGAACAAGGAGAGCTCATTGGCGTGTCCCCCGACGTTGGCGACCTTGGAGGAGATAACAGTGGAACCTTTAATCCAGCCTCCACCCCTAATATCTTTAAAGCGGTAGAAAAAGGATTTAATGGAAGTAAAGGCAGAAGTACAGATTCTTGTCATAAAATGAACAAAGAGGGTGCGAAGGTTGCAGGTACTGTTAACACTAATATTTATAAAGAGACTAAAGACTGGTTACAGACAAAACCTAACTTTAAAATCAATGGTAATAAGAAACAACATATCGAGGACGGGTCCTACAGGAACAAACTGGACCAGCTTTCCAAACTAATGTTTAAATACAGGACTTTAGGCATTGAAAATGAATATTTAAAGGAATGCATTTCCAGGGAGATTGCTCCAAAAGGACTACGAGTATATAAATTTCCTAATAATGTTAATCCAGACTCTGGTCTTTATAAAGAACTTATAGAAGTATTTAATAAGTGTGGTTTGGATGTGTTGAAATTAATTATTAGAGACAATATTAGAATTCAAGAGTCTATTCAAAAAGATATAGATATTTTAGATCAGTATATTAAAAATGATTTGATATTTGGTATACAGGAAGAAAAAAGCAAATATTATGACCTTAGGAAAGACATAGACAACCAATGTGAGAATTTGATAAATAGGAAAATCAAAAAATTGGAAAGAGATGTCAAAGAGTATGAGGGCCACACTAGCTACCCTAAGCCACCCAGCAAGCAATTTAGTTATAACTATGGTATGGAGTATAATAAAGAGGACCACCATGTTGAAAATAATGAAGGCGGAAATATTCCCTTTGGGGAAGGAGAACTAGATTATGATCAAGCCTACCCACCATTATGTAGATCAGATAGGCTGATAAAAAGACAGGGCCCACAACAATCAAATTTTCAGATGAGAAGAGGGAGAAGGGGGCAGAGGAGATTCTAAGTAATACCCACCCAACCCACCCCAACACAAATTTTTGTCATGAAATACTTATTGATGGAACTAAAAACACTTTCAATAATTTCACTATATATAATTTCAGTAGTATTAATGTAGAAAAAGAACATTTTGGGCTATTTTCTAAAGGTTTGAAGTTTATACCATACAAGAAAGGGGAAATTACTAGAAGTTTGTTGGACATTAAATTATTTTTAAGAAAAGTGAATATGAGTATTATGTTTCCTGAAAAGAAAAATTATAATGGTGAACTAAGAAGGAAGAGTACCTATAACCCACCACTACACCCGCAGTTGAGAAATCTGGAAATGGTGACTGAAAGTGAGATAAGGAAGTGGGAAAATGGGCCCAAATGTAAATGGAATTTAAGTAAAAAAGAAAATGAATTGATGTATGAAATAAAAAAGAACAAAGGCATTAGAGTTATGAAACCAGATAAGGGGTGAGGTATAGTTTTTATGGATAATATAATATATGAGAGTAAAATGAATGCTATATTATGGGATGAAACTAGATATACAGTGGTTTCCATAAATGAAATGAATATAGCTTATAATAAAATTGACATCAACTTAAATGATATGTTACAAGAGGAACTCATTGATTATAATACCTATAAATTTTTAAAGGTAGATAAACCAAGAACCCCCACTATATTTGGTATACCTAAGACCCACAAAAATGAAAGTGATCCACCCCTCAGACCATTAGTATCAGCAGAGGGATCTAAAACATACACCTTAGCTAAATATGTTGATACAAAATTAAAAAGCCTGTGGATAAGCCGGACAAGTATATTAAGAGATTCCTAGGATTTGTTAAAGGAAATACCAGACCATATATGTCATGATAATCTCATTTTCATTACCATAGATATTGTAGACATATTTTCTTGTATTCCCTATATTGAAGGTATGGCAATGTTGGAAGAAGTAGTATATGAAAACAAGGAAATGACACATAATGAAAAATTGGTTAATATTTGGTTGATGAGTCTAATATTGAAAAATAATTGTATTCATTTTAAAGGAGAATTTTTTCAACAAATACAAGGGGTAGCAATGGGGGCAGCATGCGCCCCAACCTACGGCAACTTAATACTAGCAAACTGAAAGGAAAAATATATTTTGGATTCTGAATTCAAGACATGCTGGATTATGTACAGAAGATTTTTAGATGATATAGTAATTCTTTGGACAGCAGGAAGGGAAAGATTTAATGACTTCCTGACATATATGAGTAATACCACGAATTTTTTAAACTTTACTCATAAAATTTCAGAAAATGAATTACAATATTTGGACTTACAAGTGCACAAAGTAGGACAAAAATTGGAAACTAAAATATATAGAAAAAATACATTTTGTAACTCCTTTCTTCATTTTGAAAGTGCACACCCCCTTCATTGCAAAAGAAACATTGTCAAGGGACAATTTGTTAGGGGTAGTCGCATGACTAGTTTAGATAATGATTTTAAGGACGAATGTGAATTACTAGAGAAAATGTTTGTAGAGAGGGGTTATCCTTTGGATTTCATCAAACAAATCAGGAAAGAAGTGGAAGATGGAAGAAAAACTAAATTTGCACCTATTTATAAAAGTTAAAAACTAGTGACAACAATAAGAAGGAAAGTATTAATAATAATTAATACAATGGAGAAGAATTCCAACAGGCTTTAATACTGGAATATAATGGAGTAAATAATTACATCAAATAGATAGTTTTGACGGAATGGGAGAAATGTATAGCCTTTTCAGATATAGGCAATGTATCTAAGATATCTAGAAAAATAATTTATAAGAATTCACAAAGTATTAGAAATATTATAGAAAATAAAAAGAAATTTAATATTAATAGAAATAGAATAGGTACATACAAATGTGGGCATTGTAGTCAGTGTACATATATAATAAACAACAATAATTTTTATTTGGAAAGTAGAAAAAGATGGATTTACAGTTCTGAGTATTACAACTGTGAATCGAAGGGAATAGTCTACATGGCAATTTTTGAAAAATGTGGGTCCTTCTACATAGGAAAAACTGAGAGAATGCTGAAGAGAAGGATTTATGAGGACATGTATGAAATAACAATGGAGAAAGAATGCAATGCTTTATATAAAGATAGTAAAGTATGCCCAGGATATAAATACAAGTTTATGGTATTAGAACAAATTCAACAGGATATTAGGGGTGGCCCTTGGGAAGAAAGAATAGAGTTTCGAGAATTATGGTGGCAAGTAACTTTAGAGGCAGGGAAAACTCCTGGGTTAAATGAGTTTATTTCCATTTTACCATTGCTAAAACTAAGGTCAGCAAAGCTTTGAGTGAGGCAGAAGAACTATAATAAATTTTGCCACTAGATGGCATCTGGAATTCATTAATGAAAGGACTTTCATATATTTAGAAAAAGGAACATTACAAATATATATGAAGTTTTTTAACGAAAGTTTCTTTTAATAACAACTTTTATAATAATGCTTTTTAATTATACAAAGTTTTTAATCAACATAATGTATAAAATACAAGATTTAAAGTTTTATCATTAATGGTTTTTGATGTATATAATGGCTTCTAACCAAAATTAGCGGGAATCTAATGAGACAATGAATTCTATTGGTTTTACAATTAAGGATTATACATATATATACTGGTGAAACAGATCGATTTACTAATTATCTGATGAAGTCAATGAATAGACGAAAACGTATGTAATGAGTTTTAAAGGGTGTTCATGTTTAGTTGTATAATTTTTTATTTTTTTTCCATTTGTGGCTAAAATAAAAGCTTTGGAATACATAGTGGCTACTATATCCGTGTTTACTGCACTTTCCCTGTTTTTTACTTTTGGAAACTTTGTGCAGTTTCCTTGGCTTGGATTCTTTGGTTGTTTAGTGGAATGGAGATGGAAACGCCACTTCTTCCTGAAGTGAGGGGGCAGGACGATGTAGGCCAAATGCGTAAACTTATTGGCCAACTCACGGAATTGATTGGTCTTCTCACCCCACTCAGCCAATCCTTAGTGGGGATATGGGGCAACCTAGCTCCAGCACGAGTTCCAGGAACTGGAGGTAACTTTAAACAAAAAGAACTTGGTAATGGCGAACAAGGAGAGCTCATTGGCATGTCCCCCGACGTTGGCGACCTTGGAGGAGATAACAGTGGAACCTTTAATCCAGCCTCCACCCCTAATATCTTTAAAGTGGTAGAAAAAGGATTTAATGGAAGTAAAGGCAGAAATACAGATTCTTGTCATAAAACGAACAAAGAGGGAGCGAAGGTTGCAGGTACTGTTAACACTAATATTTATAAAGAGACTAAAGACTGGTTACAGACAAAACCTAACTTTAAAATCAATGGTAATAAGAAACAACATATCGAGGACGGGTCCTACAGGAACAAATTGGACCAGCTTTCCAAACTAATGTTTAAATACAGGACTTTAGGCATTGAAAATGAATATTTAAAGGAATGCATTTTCAGGGAGATTGCACCAAAAGGACTACGAGTATATAAATTTCCTAATAATGTTAATCCAGACTCTGTTCTTTATAAAGAACTTATAGAAGTATTTAATAAGTGTGGTTTGGATGTGTTGAAATTAATTATTAGAGACAATATTAGAATTCAAGAGTCTATTCAAAAAGATATAGATATTTTCGATCAGTATATTAAAAATGATTTGATATTTGGTATACAGGAAGAAAAAAGCAAATATTATGACCTTAGGAAAGACATAGACAACCAATGTGAGAATTTGATAAATAGGAAAATCAAAAAATTGGAAAGAGATGTCAAAGAGTATGAGGGCCACACTAGCTACCTCAAGCCACCCAACAAACAATTTAGTTATAACTATGGTATGGAGTATAATAAAGAGGACCACCATGTTGAAAATAATGAAGGCGGAAATATTCCCTTTGGGGAAGGAGAACTAGATTATGATCAAGCCTACCCACCATTATGTAGATCAGATAGGCTGATAAACAGACAGGGCCCACAACAATCAAATTTTCAGATGAGAAGAGGGAGAAGGGGGCAGAGGAGATTCTAAGTAATACCCACCCAACCCACCCCAACACAAATTTTTGTCATGAAATACTTATTGATGTAACTAAAAACACTTTCAATAATTTCACTATATATAATTTCAGTAGTATTAATGTAGAAAAAGAACATTTTGGGCTATTTTCTAAAGGTTTGAAGTTTATACCATACAAGAAAGGGGAAATTACTAGAAGTTTGTTGGACATTAAATTATTTTTAAGAAAAGTGAATATGAGTATTATGTTTCCTGAAAAGAAAAATTATAATGGTGAACTAAGAAGGAAGAGTACCTATAACCCACCACTACACCCGAAGTTGAGAAATCTGGAAATGGTGACTGAAAGTGAGATAAGGAAGTGGGAAAATGGGCCCAAATGTAAATGGAATTTAAGTAAAAAAGAAAATGAATTGATGTATGAAATAAAAAAGAACAAAGGCATTAGAGTTATGAAACCAGATAAGGGGGGAGGTATAGTTTTTATGGATAATATAATATATGAGAGTAAAATGAATGCTATATTATGGGATGAAACTAGATATACAGTGGTTTCCATAAATGAAATGAATATAGCTTATAATAAAATTGACATCAACTTAAATGATATGTTACAAGAGGAACTCATTGATTATAATACCTATAAATTTTTAAAGGTAGATAAACCAAGAACCCCCACTATATTTGGTATACCTAAGACCCACAAAAATGAAAGTGATCCACCCCTCAGACCATTAGTATCAGCAGAGGGATCTAAAACATACACCTTAGCTAAATATGTTGATACAAAATTAAAAAGCCTGTGGATAAGCCGGACAAGTATATTAAGAGATTCCTAGGATTTGTTAAAGGAAATACCAGACCGTATATGTCATGATAATCTCATTTTCATTACCATAGATATTGTAGACTTATTTTCTTGTATTCCCTATATTGAAGGTATGGCAATGTTGGAAGAAGTAGTATATGAAAACAAGGAAATGACACATAATGAAAAATTGGTTAATATGTGGTTGATGAGTCTAATATTGAAAAATAATTTTATTCATTTTAAAGGAGAATTTTTTCAACAAATACAAGGGGTAGCAATGGGGGCAGCATGCGCCCCAACCTACAGCAACTTAATACTAGCAAATTGGAAGGAAAAATATATTTTGGATTCTGAATTCAAGACATGCTGGATTATGTACAGAAGATTTTTAGATGATATAGTAATTCTTTGGACAGCAGGAAGGGGAAGATTTAATGAATTCCTGACATATATGAGTAATACCACAAATTTTTAAAACTTTACTCATAAAATTTCAGAAAATGAATTACAATATTTGGACTTACAAGTGTACAAAGTAGGGCAAAAATTGGAAACTAAAATATATAGAAAAAGGAAATTTTGTAACTCCTTTCTACATTTTGAAAGTGCACACCCCCTTCATTGCAAAAGAAACATTGTCAAGGGACAATTTGTTAGGGGTAGTCACATGACTAGTTTAGATAATGATTTTAAGGATGAATGTGAATTACTAGAGAAAATGTTTTGTGAAGCAGATCGATTTACTAATTATCTGATGAAGTCAATGAATAGACAAAAACATATGTAATGAGTTTTAAAGGGCATTCATGTTTAGTTGTATATTTTTTTATTTTTTTTCCGTTTGTGCAGTTTCCTTGGCTTGGATTCTTTGGTTGTTTAGTGGAATAGAGATGGAAACGCCACTTTTTCCTGAAGTGAGGGGGCAGGACGATGTAGGCCAAACACGTAAACTTATTGGCCAACTCACGGAATTGATTGGTCTTCTCACCCCACTCAGCCAATCCTTAGTGGGGATATGGGGCAACCTAGCTCCAGCACGAGTTCCAGGAACTGGAGGTAACTTTAAACAAACAGAACTTGGTAATGGCGAACAAGGAGAGCTCATTGGCGTGTCCCCCGACATTGGCGACCTTGGAGGAGATAACAGTGGAACCTTTAATCCAGCCACCACCCCTAATATCTTTAAAGCGGTAGAAAAAGGATTTAATTGAAGTAAAGGCAGAAGTACAGATTCTTGTCATAAAATGAACAAAGAGGGTGCGAAGGTTGCAGGTACTGTTAACACTAATATTTATAAAGAGTCTAAAGACTGGTTACAGACAAAACCTAACTTTAAAATCAATGGTAATAAGAAACAACATATCAAGGACAGGTCCTACAGGAACAAACTGGACCAGCTTTCCAAACTAATGTTTAAATACAGGACTTTAGGCACTGAAAATGAATATTTAAAGGAATGCATTTCCAGGGAGATTGCTCCAAAAGGACTACGAGTATATACATTTCCTAATAATGTTAATCCAGACTCTGGTCTTTATAAAGAACTTATAGAAGTATTTAATAAGTGTGGTTTGGATGTGTTGAAATTAATTATTAGAGACAATATTAGAATTCAAGAGTCTATTCAAAAATATATAGATATTTTAGATCAGTATATTAAAAATGATTTGATATTTGGTATACAGGAAGAAAAAAGCAAATATTATGACCTTAGGAAAGACACAGACAACCAATGTGAGAATTTGATAAATAGGAAAATCAAAAAATTGGAAAGAGATGTCAAAGAGTATGAGGGCCACACTAGCTACCCTAAGCCACCCAACAAGCAATTTAGTTATAACTATGGTATGGAGTATAATAAAGAGGACCACCATGTTGAAAATAATGAAGGCGGAAATATTCCCTTTGGGGAAGGAGATCTAGATTATGATCAAGCCTACCCACCATTATGTAGATCAGATAGTCTGATAAACAGACAGGGCCCACAACAATCAAATTTTCAGATGAGAAGAGGGAGAAGGGGGCAGAGGAGGTTCTAAGTAATACCCACCCAACCCACCCCAACACAAATTTTTGTCATGAAATACTTATTGATGGAACTAAAAACACCTTCAATAATTTCACTATATATAATTTCAGTAGTATTAATGTAGAAAAAGAACATTTTGGGCTATTTTCTAAAGGTTTGAAGTTTATACCATACAAGAAAGGGGAAATTACTAGAAGTTTGTTGGACATTAAATTATTTTTATGGAAAGTGAATTTGAGTATTATGTTTCCTGAAAAGAAAAATTATAATGGTGAACTAAGAAGGAAGAGTACCTATAACCCACCACTACACCCTCAGTTGAGAAATCTGGAAATGGTGATTGAAAGTGAGATAAGGAAGTGGGAAAATGGGCCCAAATGTAAATGGAATTTAAGTAAAAAAGAAAATGAATTGATGTACGAAATAAAAAAGAACAAAGGCATTAGAGTTATGAAACCAGATAAGGGGGGTGGTATAGTTTTTATGGATAATATAATATATGAGAGTAAAATGAATGCTATATTATGGGATGAAACTAGATATACAGTGGTTTCCATAAATGAAATGAATATAGCTTATAATAAAATTGACATCAACTTAAATGATATGTTACAAGAGGAACTCATTGATTATAATACCTATAAATTTTTAAAGGTAGCTAAACCAAGAACCCCCACTATATCTGGTATACCTAAGACCCACAAAAATGAAAGTGATCCACCCCTCAGACCTATAGTATCAGCAGAGGGATCTAAAACATACACCTTATCTAAATATGTTGATACAAAATTAAAAAGCCTGTGGATAAGCCGGACAAGTATATTAAGAGATTCCTAGGATTTTTTAAAGGAAATACCAGACCATATATGTCATGATAATCTCATTTTCATTACCATAGATATTGTAGACTTATTTTCTTGTATTCCCTATATTGAAGGTATGGCAATGTTGGAAGAAATAGTATATGAAAACAAGGAAATGACACATAATGAAAAATCGGTTAATATTTGGTTGATGAGTCTAATATTGAAAAATAATTTTATTCATTTTAAAGGAGAATTTTTTCAACAAATACAAGGGGTAGCAATGGGGGCAGCATGCGCCCCAACCTACGGCAACTTAATACTAGCAAACTGAAAGGATAAATATATTTTGGATTCTGAATTCAAGACATGCTGGATTATGTACAGAAGATTTTTAGATTATATAGTAATTCTTTGGACAGCAGGAAGGAAAAGATTTAATGAATTCCTGACATATATGAGTAATACCACGAATTTTTTAAACTTTACTCATAAAATTTCAGAAAATGAATTACAATATTTGGACTTACAAGTGTACAAAGTAGGACAAAAATTGGAAACTAAAATATATAGAAAAAATACATTTTGTAACTCCTTTCTACATTTTGAAAGTGCACACCCCCTTCACTGCAAAAGAAACATTGTCAAGGGACAATTTGTTAGGGGTAGTCGCATGACTAGTTTAGATAATGATTTTAAGGACGAATGTGAATTACTAGAGAAAATGTTTGTAGAGAGGGGTTATCCTTTGGATTTCATCAAACAAATCAGGAAAGAAGTGGAAGATGGAAGAAAAACTAAATTTGCACCTATTTATAAAAGTTAAAAAACTAGTGACAACAATAAGAAGGAAAGTATTAATAATAATGAATACAATGGAGAAGAATTCCAAAAGACTTTAATACTGGAATATAATGGAGTAAATAATTACATCAAAAAGATAGTTTTGACGGAATGGGAGAAATTTATAGCCTTTTCAGATAGAGGCAATGTATCTAAGATATCTAGAAAAATAATTTATAAGAATTCACAAAGTATTAGAAATATTATAGAAAATAAAAAGAAATTTAATATTAATAGAAGTAGAATAGGTACATACAAATGTGGGCATTGTAGTCAGTGTACATATATAATAAACAACAATAATTTTTATTTGGAAAGTAGAAAAAGATGGATTTACAGTTCAGAGTATTACAACTGTGAATCGAAGGGAATAGTCTACATGGCAATTTTTTAAAAATGTGGGTCCTTCTACATAGGAAAAACTGAGAGAATGCTGATGAGAAGGATTTATGAGGACATGTATGAAATAACAATGGAGAAAGAATGCAATGCTTTATATAGAGATAGTAAAGTATGCCCAGGGTATAAATACAAGTTTATGGTATTAGAACAAATTCAACAGGATATTAGGGGTGGCCCTTGGGAAGAAAGAATAGAGTTTCGAGAATTATGGTAGCAAGTAACTTTAGAGGCAGGGAAAACTCCTGGGTTAAATGAGTTTATTTCCATTTTACCATTGCTAAAACTAAGGTCAGCAAAGCTTTGAGTGAGGCAGAAGAACTATAATAAATTTTGCCACTAGATGGCATCTGGAATTCATTAATGAAAGGACTTTCATATATTTAGAAAAAGGAACATTACAAATATATATGAAGTTTTTTAACAACAGTTTCTTTTAATAACAATTAATTAATTAATTAATTATAATAATGTTTTTTTTTTTAATTATACAAAGTTTTTAATCAACATAATGTATAAAATACAAGATTTTAAGTTTTATCATTAATGGTTTTTGATGTATATAATGGCTTCTAACCAAAATTAGCGGGAATCTAATGATACAATGAATTCTATTGGTTTTACAATTAAGGATT